>NW_021134729.1:226576-305077 GCF_004193835.3 Ostrinia furnacalis
CCATGATTAATATTTTTGGAGTCGGTGCTGGTAAATTTAAAACCATTTCTTGAGCTTGGCACTAAGATATGACCGACTGACAGCATATTTTCTAATTTTGGTGCTTTAATATAAATTTTGGTGTTCTCTTAATTTTGGTGTAAGGAAAATCTAAAAAACTACTGGACAAAATTTAATGTCTTAATCATTTTAGAAACAGTATAAGTTCCCAATAAATTTGATCTATAATTAAAGAATAAAAATACACAAATAACAATTTCCACCAAAATTAGGCAAAAATATGCACTTGTTGAAATTCACCCTTACACTACCGAATGCCCATTTAGTCGTAGTAAAATGCCCCGAAAATAGTTCCGAGGTGGTCGCCAGGGGGCGTGGTGCGATTACACTTTCCGTATCGCGTAAAACGAAATTATTGTCGGGAGTTTTTCTGGGTAAAACATAAAATTTTATTGTTAGTAGCCCTAATAGTGGGTTAAGAGACATAATTCGTCTATGATAATTATTATAAGACAGTCGTTTGGACGACTGAATTTGAAGAATAAACTATTGGAACGACTGTAATTATCATTACGTTTATGTCTAGTTTGCTTTTCAGATTATAAGTAATGAGGGCTATCGTTTTTATACTTAACAGTTGGCACCCCTGGCGATTGACAGGACCTTACTCTACAGTGGCGCTAACTGGTGAGCGCTAAAACGATAGCCCTCATTTGTTAGATTACATATTACACATAGAAATAAGTACTGTTGATTTATCAAGTCTGCATAATTAAGTATGACAAACATCAAACATTCTACACTTATTATTGCACTTGTCCTTTCAACACTGTGCGACCGCAAAACCTTTGTAAGGTGTACTACACACCAAAAACGGTTACACTTTCTCACCACCTGACAGTTGCATTAGACGTCTTTATCGACATCACTGTCACACTCACGAGTTATTGTCACGCTGACGTTTCCCCGGAATGTCAAAAAAGTCGCTCACCCCCCGCTGAAAAGTCTTTGCGGTCGAAATGTCTCAATCGGACGAGAAAAAATGTTGCGGACCACTTTTTGAAATGTTGCAGGTGATTATTTATGTTTGCTTTGGTGTACGCCGTTCCGGGTACGATACCTGCTGAGTTGATAACTTTATTAGATTCAGAGTAAGTGCGCTTTTTGCAGGGATAACTATTATTAGTCATTTGGTGAAATCTTGCATTTCTTTTTGCAAAAATGATTTTGCGCTTTTTATTGCCAACTAGCGGTATTTTAGAAACAATACGCAGTTAACTAAATTGCACTTTGTAAACGTAAATAACCCGTTACGCCTTAACAAAGGCTGTAAGTGTTAAAAAATTGGCAATCGATTCGCACAAAGATTGTTTTCTCTAAAAAACAGAGATTTGTTTTTTGTTCGGCCTCGGAATTATGAAGGGGTGGTCAGTAAAAGAAAGTTGGCCGCAATAAAAGTAAACCTTTTTGCGTTGCCACCGAAGGGTTACTATTTATTTTAGCTAACCAACGGTTTGGGATCGACACGCCCGCGCTAGAGCTCATAAAATCCGAACGTCATTCCAACCCGGCCGGGTAAACTTTTCAAACCCTGCAGTTGTAAACGACAAAAAAACTGCCGTTGCCCATTCAACATGCGCTCATAAAGTAATTTGCACAAATTCGCAAAAGGGTGAAATTCTGGTAGAAATTTTTTAACTGTTCCAAAAGCCCGTTACGTATTGAATTCCGCAAAAAAATTGCGTTGTTAGACTTCGGCTTAACTCGTTTAGTTGCCTCTGTTGGCCCTTTATGCGACGATTTTTGACGACAAAGCTCTATGTTTGTGTGCAAGTGCAATTTAATGTAATAAGTGCAATAAATATGTTTCAAACTTATCTCCTATCCATGTGCCGTTGGGAAGAGGTGAAAACAAAAGCATATGAATGTGAATTTTTGAATAGGAAATGTAACTAGAGTTTCGCCTTTGAACTGTCGTCTGAATGTTTGAACACGAATACTGAGTTTAAAGTTATTTTTTGCAGTATGTATCTCTATGTTACTGTAAATAAGTTGCCAAATTAATATCAGTGTAGTCGTATTTTGGCAGCTGTTTGAATGCAACCCCTGCTAACAAATTGACACGGATAATGTCCGACCACACAATAACACTTTAAGCATTGCTGTCTGTTACCATCGTTAATTACAGCCCAAACTGTCCCCAAAAAGAAATTATCCGTTTTATAACTTGGACTTCTTTAACCCCAAGTAAATCCGGTCGTAAAACTCATAGGAAGATCGGATCGGCGATATGAGGCGGAAATAAATCGGCATTTAAAATCAATTTGTGTAAAGGGCCCGGCGAAAGTAGTTGGAGCGGGTCCGGTCGCGACGGTTACGATAATCGTATCGGTTTTATATCGGCCCACGACCCGCCCTTTGTGTCCCTACAACATTGGTTCTCAACCTTTTTGGACCAGTAATCGCTTTGATTTCTTTCTTATTCACAGGAACCAAGACGCATGGGCGACGCATCACATCAAGGTCATCTCTGCGGCACCGTAATGTATTTGTAATAGAAGTTATTTTGCAACAAAAATTATACAGTAATCATACATTTTTTGATCATACTACTTACATTCTGAAGTGCAGTGCAAGAAAAATAAACAAAATCAATCTTGAAATATACTTTTAAAACTTACTGTTGCGCACAATATAGGAAATCTTGTTGTTATAAAATCGAATAAATTTTGAAATAATGTGATGTTCGAGTAGATCTACCTACATATTATTTTGTGCATTTTCAGATCTCAGGAATTGCAGCGAAGTACTTATCTCCCGCAAAGTTTCAAATTGTGGGCCATATTTTGACTCCTACGGGCCATTTTGGGAACCGCAGCCTACACTAAACCGATTGGCCCCCAAACTGGCCCGTGAGTGAGGCCGATAAAGGCAGCTAATAAGAGATATCAGTAGTTACGAAAATTGCGTGCGATTGGAATGACCAAGCGGCTAAGATAAAAATAATAGAAATCTGATTGTTTATAACAATATAGAAATGTGTATACCCAGTTGAAGTTATCATAAGTTATGATGGTTCAAGTTATGAAAGGTTTAAATAACCTTAAGAATAAAAAAGACAAGACTTCTGCTTGCTAATCAAATATTTCATTGGCCATGTTCCAGGTTGACACGGAGTTTGTAATTGGTGTGAAGCAAAATGAATTCACTTCATGAAATTAATTCGGTGCATATCTTTGATTGATTTCAACGTAAGTATTAAAAGTAGGTACCTACATACTCGTATTTAAAAGTTTCAAGTAGATTTTACGACAAAGCTGGAAAATCTCTTTCATATTTTTCTATTTCTATCTTATTTTTATCTTATCGAAAGTTTGTATGGATGTCTGGATGTTTGTTACTTTTTCACGCAAAAACTACTGAACGGATTTTAATGAAACCTTACAGTATTATTGTTTATAACCCAGAATAACATATATGCTTTAATTATGACGATCTGTGACAAACTAAATTTCACGCGGGTGAAGCTGCAGGCAAAAGCTAGTACATTATAATTTTTTGCTGTATCTGTCTTCGTCCCATGAGTTACTTTAATACCTAAATAAACCTAAGAGCCTAATTATCATTTGTCCCTGTCCAATTTACCAACAGTAGGTACAATATGAACCGCAGAAAAAGTCTTACAAAACGAAGGAATAAAGCTTCACCGTTTATTTGGCACCGGGGATATCGGAGGTGAACTTAAAGGGGTTACGGGGCTTAGCCGGGCCCGCGCCGCTGCCGGGGCTTACCCGTGATTTACTCTTTACGTCCGGGGCGTTCCTTTTTGTTTACTTACCGGATCAGGGTCTACCCTTTACCGAGTGAAGTCGGAAAAACTGATATTCCACGTGACGTTAACTTAGAACAGTTTATTGGTGGATTTGTACAGGATTTGTTTTATGGAGAGCCGAGTTTATAGGTTTGGGGTGCGGTTAGAGATTCGCTTATTGCAAATTTTTTTTTTGGAAATCTTTCTCTTATAATTTGAGCTAGTGTAAATAAAAATCTCAATTTCTTGTTAACATTAAGAATCATATTAATTAGTGGAACTTTTGCCGATAACTATTTGAAAATAAATAAGACTTACATACTTAAATTCCACGGCAACAAATATCCTGGTAAATGCTGGGACAGTAATATGAGCAAACATTGTTTTTTGTAGAGAAGACGGATACTGAAATCACAATGCACATTTACAATATGGCTAAAATTAGCAGAATATTTCTTTAACTTTAATCAACATAAAGCAATAGAGTTTTAAATAAGTGAATTTTTACTATGCGTTTGAGCTTAATTCAAACAACACAAACTTCCTTCATCTATCATCTTATCAGCAGTACGTCGAAATCCACCACTATTAATCAAGCATTGATCGCAAACGGCAGAAGCAGTAGTAAAACACGCCATTAATCATTGCCTACCACTTAAATAGCCCATAAATGCCCACAATCCTCACTTGCGTTCATTGTAAGGACCGTGAAATTCTTGAAACGAAATATTTTGTTCACACAATATTTCTCGGCGTTGGACAAAGCTGATAAGTATTGTCACCTACCCCTTAAACTTAATACTACTTTACACGCCTAAAAATAGAGTTGGATATTGCGTGTAATTTGGTTTTTATAAATTCAAAAGTAGCCAGGATCTAGTGGATGATATAAATCAAAGTGGAACAAGATATTAAGCCGTGGACGGCTGAATGCACAAGAACTATATTGTGCTGATCAGTGGGAGAGATGCGGTTTTGACTTTGCAGGAACTGAAAGACTAAAGCATTCCATAGGATGTATCAAAAGTTTAAGTTGGTACGTATAAATATGAACTTTATGAACTACAAAATACAAAAGATCTTTTTTTTTTTCAATTTTCATTAACATTTTCAAATTATAGCATATATACTAAGATAATAATTTGAAACAATGTGAGTTATTTGTGTAAATAATAAAATAATAATAACAATTTATCTCGCAAATTATGTTCGAATTTATGAAATCACAAAAATATGTACCTATGTAGGTAACTATTAGAATTCCTTCACATTTTCATAAAGCTTCCAGTAAACTTTAATCATTTACTCAAAGCTGTATTCATCAAGTACCTATAAATTTCATTAGAACACCATTTTGTGAAAACATACCAAACCCTCTAATTAATCTAATTATCTATACTTATAATAAATCTGTAGAGAGGTCAATTCTGTACATGAAATATATTTTCAAAATAACTATCAGGGGGTGATTAGTGATCGATACTGATGCCAAAAATGCAATCAGTAAAATTTTTGTCTGTCTGTCTGTCTGTCTGTCTGTCTGTCTGTCTGTATGTTCCTTATAGAAACAAAAACTACTGTACGGATTTTAACGAAACTTGGTACAATTATTTTTCATACTCCTGGGCAGGTTATAGGATACTTAGGAATTCCTACGGGAACGGGAATTAGCGGGAAAATCCTTTTGTATGAAAAATCCAAACCGCTTAAGTTAGACGCTTGAAATTTGGCATGCAGGTACCTTAGTAAACTTAAAGCTTAGTTACAACAGGATATTGCGAAATTCCCACGGGAACGGGAGTTACCGGGAAAAAACATCTGTATGAAAAATCTAAACCGCTTAAGTTAGACGCTCGAAATTTGGCATGCAGGTACCTTAGTAAACTTAAAGCTTAGTTACAACAGGATTTTGCAAAATTCTCACGGGAACGGGAGTTAGTGGGAAAAAACATTTGTATGAAAAAATCTAAACCGCGTAAGATAGACGCTTGAAATTTGGCATGCAGGTACCTTAGTAAACTTAAAGCTTAGTTACAACAGGATATTTCAAAATTCTCACGGGAACGGGAGTGAGCGGGAAAAAAATTGTATGAAAAAATCTGAACCGCGTAAGATAGATGAAGGGGGGGTAAAACGAGATCCACGCGTACGAAGTCGCGGGCGGCCGCTAGTAACAACATAATCCCTACAAAATCATAATCATAATTTTATGTATTTAAATATCATAAACAATCCTCACAACAATGCATTCGCCATGCAGCGTTTTTTGTTTAGGTGCACGGAAGATTGAAAACACCAATCACTACCGCCATCTGTCGCCGCCGCGCTCTAGTTCATTTCGAAGAACTATTTTGGAAACGGTAGATAATCTAACAAGTCCTATAATACGTCCACGATCTGTACGGCTAGCACGAAAAACTTACGAGTTCGAATCGTTTGCGTATTCGAATCGCCATCAAAATATTTAGTACGAAAACTACAACAGCGCACTTGTGAACGTGTAGTAAAGTGAACTTAGTATGAGAAACGGTTGCACGAAACTTATTTCGAGAATCAAAATTGTCACGTTATCTTTTAATTTGAAGGTTGAGTATCGAATTTTGTCGAATACGCAAACGAGGTACTGGTACTTGAAGTTTAAAAATAGAGAGTAAAGTCAACTAGTAATTTAGTTTGCGTTAAGTCATCATAGAGACACTATCCACGCATAATATGGTAGGACTACACTCATCCTGTCTGTCTCTTTATTTTTCAAAATTTTAAAAGTTTAAATGCATACGTTACATCTTAAAAAAATATTTTCGTGAAAATACTTCATACATTTAACAACAATTGAGAAGAGCAAAATAAATGCATGATTTTAAAGTTTAACATGTTTTTTCGGATAAGACAGGCAATTTATTAATTACAATTTAATATCAATAAAAGTTATTCATGATTACAATTTAATGCTCAACTTTATCTATAGTTTAACCAAATCACGAATTAAAATTATTAACGTCTTTGTCAAGGACAGGATTTAAAAGTAAATTATAAAACAAAAAATAAAGATGTCAGACTAGAACAAACGTAATACGGTTTTTCATTTTTGCTCTCTTCGTATTATCGAATTATGAAGAGTCTTTATTTTCTTTTTCCATCAAATAGTGCACGCGTTAGTTCGAACTCGAGCGGTCCAAACATAGAACCCTGCTGCACGCCGCTACCCTGTGCCTCTGTTTGCACACACTGGTGCCCCGCAGCGCCAAGTTTTACCATTCAATGAACCGTGCACCTCTATTTCGACAAAAGCGACGACATGCCCATAAGTGGATTATGCTCCAATACTTAAAGAATAGAAAATTTCACGTCGCATTTATCCCATTTTTGTCTAAATCACACAATGGTTTGTTACGTAGGTGTTGTGCTCATGAATAAGATCAGTTTTTTGAGTAAAGAAGCTTAAAAAAGGCAAGATCGGACATCTTGTCTTGTAGATCCGCCAGGATCGTTATCTGATCCAGAAAAAGAGCAATGTTTGTAAGTAACCATATGCTTTCAACAATGGTTAAGAGGGAAGTATAAAAAATTACAAAACGAATAAATAGTGGGTACATTTTTTAAACATTTGAAAAAAAATATGTATCTAAAAAAACAAGTTCCATAGCATCTAAGAGAGGAATATTTTTCTAATAAACTATGCAAAAGAAACTGGTGAAGCAGCGGGAAAAAGCTTTTAAGTAATGTTGAGGTTTCATTTTCTGTGATATTACGGTCTTACCTAATTAAGTCGACAACAAGACCGTATACAAAAATTGAAGAGTTCATGTATTCGACTATTATCTATGTCAGATTTACTACCGCAAGTTAAGTAAGCAAAGCGCCATCTAGCAGTATAACTTTTACTCCTGAACTAGGGGCTGTTTTTAATCAACTTTTTGAGAAAGAAGGTTGTTCAAAATCGCGTTTTGTTGATATTTAACCATTTGTATACAGGGTGTTAGGTAAATGGAATATCAAGCTGACACAAGCCTATGTTAACATAAAATATGCATGTATGTAGTATGGTAATAGTATGATGTCAGAAAATGGATATAATCATTTAATTTTTTTAATTTTCATACAAAACAATATTTTTAAAATCAGATTCCTATGAAAATATTGTTCATACTAATTAATTTCTGACTTCACTTTACTATTTTATTATAGAAATTATTATTACTAGGGATATTCGATATACATCGATGTATTGAAAACATCGATGTTTACAATGCGATACATCGAATAGATCCGATGTTTTGAAAAGCTATTGAAATACTCGATGTATCGATGTTTTTAAGTTTTCAGTGTTAAAACATCGAATCGATGATAACCAATTAAAATTTCATAAAAATCAAGTCTGACCACTAAAATTTTACTTATAAGTTATACGGACAACCCAACTTGTATTTTAAAAATGTTGGCAACACTGCGTACGAGTGCAGTGAGTAGTGTCTCTAGTGACAATAAAAAAAAACTGTTATGTCAATGTCGCGTCACGCGTGTCGGTTGGCGAGTTTGTTTGTGTCAATCAACAAAGAAATAGGCTGAAAGGCAAACGTTTAAATAAACTGTTGTTTTTCCAAAGTCTTCTAAAAGAACACTGGAAATACTTAGGATATATGTTTTTTTTTTTATATTACTTTAATATAATGAAGATTTTTCTCATGTATGGCTTTTACTGTTTTTAGGGTTCCGTAGCCAAATGGCAAAAAACGGAACCCTTATAGATTCGTCATGTCTGTCTGTCCGTCCGTATGTCACAGTCACAGCCAGGAATAAAATTCCGAAACTATAAGAGCTATACTGTTGAAACTTAGTAGGTAGATGTATTCGGTGAACCGCATTAAGATTTTGATGCAAAAATAAAATAATAATAATAAATATTGGGGGCACCCCATACTTAGAACTGAAACTCAAAAAAATTTTTTTCATCAAACACATACGTGTGGGGTATCTATGGATAGGTCTTCAAAAATGATATCGAGGTTTCTAAAACATTTTTTTTCTAAACCGAATAGTGGGCGTGACAGACGCTTCCAAAGTGGAAAAAAGTTGCCCCCCCCCCCTCTAACTTCTAAAATAAGAAAATGAAAAATCTAAAAAAACATAATATGATGTACATTACTATAAAAACTACCAACGAAAATTGTTTTGAACGAGATCTAGTAAGTAGTTTTTTTTTAATACCTCGTAAATCGTAAACCGCTTATTACCGCGTAATCTTTCATACTAATAACTTAAATAAAAAATAATAATTTTAATTTCATAAATCAATGGTACGGATCCCTCGGTGCGCGAGTCCGACTCGCACTTGGCCGGTTTTTAATAATACAATGCTTAAATTAGTGGATTATAAAAAATCTTAAAAAAGTACTCGATTTATACAAAACATCGATGTTTTCTTCCAATACATCGAAAGAAATCGATGTACAGTTTCAATATATCGAATCGAAAAAAACATCGATGTTTTTTCAAAGTGGACACCCCTAATTATTACTACGATCTTACTCAAGTCGGCAAGACCGTATACAAAAATTTATCAATAAAATTTGACACAAAAATCTATTGTTTATATAATACACCACTGCTACTTATTTAATCGGAAAAAATCAAATGATACCGCGAGTGAAGTAAGCACAGCGCCATCTAGCGGTTTAACTTGTAATACCAATCTTCTGAATTATTATTTAGGGCCTGTTTTTAACCGACTTCAGAAAACAGTAAAGAAAAATGTTGCGAAATCGGAAAATACCTATTATTCAAACAATTTTCACGCGTACGAAGTCCGTGGTTGTCAGTTAGATCACTTACGTTTTCACGCTTCTTCAAAATCTAATAACTATGTGTTTTAGAGCATCTTGATGTGACTTTGACTTTTAGCAGTCTTCTTGCTATGCTAAAATCATAATCGAATGTGATCCCCTTCCTATTATGTAAATTATGTATTATTTTATTGTATAAATTTTAATGCATTTGTGAACTTACGTACCTACAGAAACGACTCTACCTTGATCTATCTAATATAGTTTTCTCTCCTAAGCTTTACAGCTTTTGTCAACGACAAAATCGATAATAATTCATCGATTTCTTTATTGATCTAACATCGCCTCGAACCGAAGGCGTTGCATTCAAAACACGTGCAAAACAGAATTCTTTTCGCTATCTTCTATAAATCACGCGTTATTATAAAGAGGGCTTGTTCGAGTATCCACATTGTCGCTTTATGGATGTTATGCCATTCATTACAAGCCATTAAACGTATTATAACGCATTCACCAATGATGGTAGAGCCGCCATGCCTATCGTTTTTCTTCAGCGAAAGCTTTCGTTAATGGAAAGCCAGGGGTCTGGTTACCCTGGCCGTGTTACCTCAGAAACCATTGTTTGGGCTCGATGCGACACCATTCAGACAGACAAAATAAATGGCGAACGTTGATAGAAAAAACCGTATCGGGAATGAGAGGCTTTGATAGTCTAAAGATTGAAAACACCCCTCTTTAAGGGTTTAATAACGACACTAATAATAACAGGCAATTGCAAGTACTTAAGGTATGTGCAACGTCTGTTACTCTTTTTTTCAGTTTGTTTTACTATTCATTATACAGGGTGACTTTGTAAACAGTATCTAATTTTTTTAATAAGCTCTCTATAGAACAATTTAACAATACAACTTTATCTAAATTATTTTTAATCGTGGTAGTTTTCGCGAAATAAAATACTGAAAATCTAATTCGCGGGTGTCTTTCTTAAATTTTAAAGTATAAGGCTTATTTTCTTTTAGAGTTAAGTTGCACCAATCTTTTTTAACATTAATAGCTGAAGGCATCAACTACGGATGATGGCACATCAAGTCAAGTACTTAGTTGTAATAGGTAGTGATTTTGCAAATAAAATTAGGTAGGTATAGGCTGATGTTGTAATGTCAGTAACGAATACATCTTTCATGCGATTATTACGTTACTTACTTCTCTGTTTCTTACAACACAAGTTGTTTCAGCTCTAGATTATGGTAGTATTACAGTTTGTTTGATTTAGCTTGCCTTGTACCAATGATAGTAAATCAGTACCTTAAGTAATTATGCACTAAACAGAAAAAGTTCTATCTACTAGCAAAATCTTTAATGTTTATTTTTTAACCCCCCATTTTACCACTGATCATAAAATCACGAATGAAGACGTTACCATTCCCATAAAAACTTATTCATTGAGGAAAGATTAATAGTCCGCGAGCAACCGTTTTATTCTTTAGTGTAACTTTTAGAAAACTTTATGGTGTGGAAATGACAATTTGCAGTTGACTCTGACTTCCATTGTGTTCGATAGAGGGCGTGACCGCGCCGGCCAAAGAAAAATGTCGCAGAATGTTTTGAGGCGCTCTATCCAAATATTTACTTACCCAGAATCTTTTTATTAAAGCTGAATGAAAATCGTGTCTTTGGCCGTGTATTTCTTTTGTCGTAGCTTCAAAGATTCCGAACGTGTGAACTGGACCTGCAATATTTTAGTTGTTAACTTTTACGCCCACTGTACGTGGTTGTTTGCACAAAATATTACAGGGGAAATTTATGATTTCTAACAATATAGTTTTTAAGGCTCCTTTTTGCGCAAATATGAAATAACGTGATGATTTTGCTTATTTGTTTGTTACCTACTTCATAGCATATCGGGAATCCTGAAAAGTAACCAATTTGGTTATCGACATAGGTACCTAAACTTTTAGGCTAAGTAATGCACCCTATTAATTTCTTTTAAATCCTCATTATGCACGAAAGTAGCGCAAAGAAGCATTTTTCCAGTAGGTCCTGTTAGTCAGTGACTAAAAAAATTTTAAGTGACTTATTATTTAAAATTAAAGAAATATTCATAGTAATAAGCAATAACAAAAAAAATTGATACTTTTTATTACATTAATTTTAAAAATCATTTTCACAAAAATTAAAAAATTCAAACTCCATAAAATTCTATAAGCGCCCTCTGTTAGTGACTATTGGAACCTTGTACCATTATAAAGCAATGCTTTCAGAACATGGCCATGTTTTTTGTGTGTGTTGGAACATGTCGTTTCAGTATTTGTTCACAGATGGCAGTAATCACACATAACACAGTTTTACAATTTGAGATAGATGTCACTAATATGCAGTTTTTCTCTTAAATTTTTTTTATTCCAACTTTTACAACTCATACACTATTAACTAAACATACCTACCTAAATAATTTTAAACAATTAAGAAAGTTTCAAGAAAAGTTTTTACCTAATAAAATTTTCATAAACTTTATTTTTTTCCGCAGTATGCAATAAATAATCATGCTGTATTTTCAGACGAGATTAACTCAAATCTTGTTCATTAGCAAATACTTTTATGTATTTAAATCCGATTAAAAAAAAGTATAAGTTATTATTAAGTTAAAGGTTTTTGAGATTTATGCGTTATTTTGTAGCTGCTAAAGGTTTGCAAGTCAAACTATGAGACATTTTAAAACCTTAGTATAGCTATAGTAAGATTAAGGTAACCTAACTCGTACTTACACTAAATGAACAAAATTACCTACTTGTGTAACTTTAAATCTTGAATAGGAAAGTAAGACTAACTAACCGCCTCTGTGGTCTAGTGGTAAGACCACCTGCTTCAGACGCAGAGATCCCGGGTTCGATTCCCAGTGGGGGCAGATTTTTCTGTTCAGTTTGGTTGGTGGTAGGGCTTGTTCTAAGTCCGCCTGGCTAGCTACCACCATCTTACCTAAGTCCGTCGCCATTTACAACAATGTTAACAGCATTGTTGTGTTCCGGCAGTAAGAGGTAAGATAGCCAGTTCCTCCGTGGTTGAGGATTCCGGGTGAAGCTCGCTTCCACCTTCGGCCTGATCATCACTTACCATCAGGTGAGATACAGGCCAAGAGCTTCCTCGTTGTGGATAAAAAAAAGACACTGGTCCATCTCCTGTGAGTCATTGAGTTACGTATACAATGTCACATGTTAACCGGTGGCGATATGAAGATCGCCGGTCAACTCTATCCATCTCTATTACACTCCCGAGAAAGATTACATGAGTGATAGAGACAGATAAGAAATTATTTTATTATTTTTCAGATGTGTCATAGTTTAGAACTCTTTAGTACTTCCTGACCCCGACAGCCTATTAGAAACTTTTCTGTCATAATGGACTACTTACAACTTCTGGTTCCACAGGTCTCGTATAGAGATATTAACACAATTTTAAAAGAAGTCACCGAAAGTTAATATTTATTTGATGGTTAGGTAAAAGTGTTTTTAAAGAAAAGGTTACCAAATATGTTAACCTTGACCAATATTCTTATTAGAAAATCCAAGTAAGTATGTAGTTAGATGTGTTTAGTGACAAACCAAATGAAGGTCAATGAATCAAATTCTCAGGATCTTTTGATCATAATTATGTAGTTACTTAGAATACTTGTATTATGAAATGAATCCCAAACGCTACTTAGTCTCAAGATTCAAGCTTAGGATTCGATATTGATAGGACTTACTGCCCAGAATCTGTTTAGTTAAATTAAATTGGTATCCTGTTATTGAAGGCTTGTAACAATCTTGAATCTCTACTTAAGTGTTGATTCATAACTGAGTTACGATTCACAATGAGATTGAGGACACGATAAGAGTAACCCAGTCACGGTACAATTTATCGACCCATAACGACGACAGACCACGTGGTTTTCAATATAGTATGAAATCTGCTAGTCATCGAGATGACTCTACATTTATTTTTATGAATAATGGCGTAGTCGTAGTGCACTTGTATCACTTTTGATGAAATTGATTATCAGTTCAAATCCCGGTTGTGTATTTACAAAACGAACCTGCGTTAACAGGCGGAAAATTTGTACTTAACAGCAAAGGTTTTCATTTTGATACTAATTCCAGCAAGAAAAATATTTTCTTTGTGTTTACTTTCTTACTATTTTCTCATAGACTATGACAATTTCGTACTCGTATAAGGCTTTATTTATTTCTCAATGTACCCACTTATTTAGAGACTTTATTGCACACACATAAGAATGATCCGTACAAAAAGGCGAGCTTAATGCCATATGGCATTCTCTCGCAGATGACCTTGAGCAAAACAGAGAATTTGTGTAGGTGCTGCTAAAAAGCTACAAAACTTATCAATAGAGCAAACCACAATGTAACGGCCTGCCTAATCAAACAAATGGACAATTATTGTACAGACTATTCACGAAGGCTCATTCACACGGCGCGTCATCAGCGCGATTGTTGACAAACAAACGTACGGAATACATTACTATCACAATGGAATGCAGATTTGGAAGCCTGTAGTTGTAGTACCTACTGTTTGGGTGTTTTCTATGTATATGTAAACCTGTATACATTTACAATAAAGTATTAATATTAGGTTATCGCTTTTCATTTAATCGCAGAAAAACTAAGTGAAGCGATAGTTTTAATTTTTAATCATATGTAAATGACATATTTTTTTTATTTTTGGTAAATGGGTGCTTTCCCTTCTTTAGGAAGAAAGAAACAATCCTAATAGGACTACACAGAGTTTTAATTGGTGCAGATTTGAATCAAACTTAGCTGTCCTATAAGAATCATGTAGCGGTAGCAATAAAACTAATAAGTTAAGTTACAGGTCCTATACAGCTTATCAGATGCATAATAGAACAAGACTAGACACTGATTTACAGATTTCAATTAGATTATTGTTGGCCTTTTGTGTCCAAAACAAATAAAAAATACTGTATAATGTATGTATACGAGTCAAAACTGCTACTATTCACAATAATCAACGCTACACTTGATTAAATTGTTTCATAAGTATTGTAAAACACATTTTAAATAAAAAGGCATTTTCCATTTGACCTATTTATGACTCATAGGTATAATCAGAAGAAACGGGGAACACCTTAGTACCTCATACTACAGACAGGTTAGTACTACGTCCTTGGAGTAATAGGTGTATTTGCAGGTAGGTCAGGCGCTTGTGTTTTCCGCATGACTGTACCATGTAGGATGTAATTTACTCTGACCTGTTAGTTTATCTATATTATATAAAACTCAAAGGTGACTGACTGACATAGTGATCTATCAATGCACAGCCCAAACCACTATGTTGTAAGTAGATGTTATGACGTAGGCATCCGCTAAGAAAGGATTTTACGAAACTCCACCCCTAAGGGGGTAAAACGGGATCCACGCGTACGAAGTCGCGGGCGGCCGCTAGTTTAAGTTATACTCCTTAGCTACATAGAGGTGAAAACTATTGGCTTTGGTCAACTACATGGCATCTATGCAATTTATGTATTTGTAAGCTGTTTGTTTTCCGAATAAATCAAAATAAAATAAAATAAGACAGGTTACGGGTTCAAATCCCGTGGGAGAAAAAGGCAAGGATGAGCTGAAATGGAAAGTGAGTCTAATTAAGTAAAGCATTTTTACCTACAACGAGGAAGCTTTTGGCCTGCATCTCACCTGATGGAAAATGATAATCAGGCCTAAGGCGGAAGCGAGCTTCATCCGGAATCCTCAACCACAAAGGAACTGGCTATCTTATACTTCCAAGTGTTTTATGAACACGAGTCATGAATTACGAGTACATATTATCATTATATCAGACATATCTACATAATAATAAGTACATTTCCATTAATTATGACCTAATTAAGACTTCAGAAATTAGAGCTGCGCCCAATACACATTTTATATAAAATAATAAGGAAGCTTCCTAGCTATTTCATTTGGATTTTTATTTAAAAGAAAATTCTAAGTAAGTTGTTAAAATATTCACAGCGTTACTTCTTGTTAAAAAACTTATTTATTATCATGAAATGTCGGAAAACCCAGTAGAATCACTTCGATGTGACGTCGCGAAGATCCCCGTACAATATAAACTTGTTCACCTCGTCACTTATAGACCAGGGGACTGGTAGAGATTTTCTTACATTACTAATATTTCTGTGTGTGAATGAGAATCTAGCTAGAAGAATAGAATCCAGAAGTTTTTATAGGATCAATTTTAAAAAAGCATCAATTTTCGTATTTTCTTGTTCACTTAATTAAATTATTCTGTACATTTGATAAGAAAATAAAATAGTGCTTGGATACTTGGGATCCTATTTTGAAGTGAAATCCAAAAAAATAGAGCATTTTTACCTGGGGTAGTTGGGATCTTTATAACCTTCTTTTACCCTCAACTTTACCCCTTTACTGGATGCACTAGTTAGTCCACACACTTGACAGGTTTTTTACTTGGAAACTTAACGCGTAAGACATAAAATGTAGCCATGCGGCTCTTGGTCTAGATCGGTTACGTATGGAATTATAAGTTGATATAAAAACGTGTAATCAAATGCGTCACAATAACTATTAATAGTTGGCCGAGACAAACGCACGACTGACTCACTAATACCGGTTTTAAGTAACACTTACCTGACCTTAGTTTGTAGTGCATCTGTGTTGGAAATTGTCTTTTAAAACAATTATTAATCAGTATTTTTTTAAATGGGATTTACGCTACTGTTATTCAAATACGAATAGAAGCTAGTTCACATTACTTAAAGATAGAGTAGAATTCTCTATTGCACTAGTATTTGTTGACCGATCAGCCGGTCTAGGATATTGAGTTCGGTGATACAATCTTATCGATAATTTTGGTCCACAAATGTACAGGCTTATCGCTAAAAATCGATAAAAGCATATCGCGGCGCACATCCTAGGCCTACTGGACAGCTTTTCAAGTGGGAGTGGCTGGTATTATCTTATCTTCAAATTCCCCAATTTGTAATAGTTTTTCAGGAGCCAGATCTAAAAGTTGCCACAATGCACTGGGAGATAGTATGCTCCTATGATAGTGAGATCGTCTGTCCATAGAGTGTGGGTGGACGATTGTCGTGAAGGTCTCCATTCAAAAACACCTTTCGCAAGTTCTCCAATAGGAACGACAAATGATAGTATACTTTCAGTACCTTTATCAAACGTCTATTTTCATGAAAATCAGTAGTATTCAGTAGGTACAAGACGGTAACTGTTGACGACTGTTGTTATTCCGATGTGGTTTTGACTGAGGCGTGTTTCCCCACAACCGCACATGTATGATAACAACCAAAATGATAACTCGCAATAATCAGACGTTTATTTGCAGAAAAAACAAAAATTTCTAACTAAAGTCACGCTTGTTATCGGTTTTCCCCGCGCGGTCGCCCAAGGTCAGCCGGTCTAATAGAAAGGTTTGCGAGACGTACGGTTTCGCTGTGACAGATTCAATACCACAGCATTATCGATGAGATGCAATAATGATACGTATCTATGTGACAACCTAGTATGCGTCAACCGTCTTTGTAGTCTTATACAGCCAGCTGACTCAGACCGAGAGGTCCAGGGTTCGATTCCTAGTGGAGGCGAAACTTCCTGCTAGGTACAGTTGTACTTGTGGAGCCTGTTATAAGTCCACCTGGATAATTATCATCATCTCCCTTAAGTCTGTCATGTTGTAACAGCATTGATGTTTCGGCAGTTGGAGCTAAGATAGCCAATCCCTGTACGGTTGAGGATTCCGGGTAGAGCATGCTACGACCTTCAAGCCTCATCGTCACTTTCCATCAGATGAGATGCAGGTTAAGAAGTTACGAGAGACATTCAAAGGTTCTAACTTTACCTCACTCTTGAACATTTTAAATGGCAGACCTGGAGGTTTATTGTACCATATCACTATTGTACCAGAGGTCGCACAGGTATAATCCCCACAAAATACCTTCCTATAAACATTGTTTGCAAGATGTTTTATTATTGTGGATCATATCTTTGTATTTCGTCTTCGTGTTTTTAGGTATTTTACAAACATATTTTCATTTCATTTAAACCTATTTTCATTAACAAGCATCGATAAAGCAAACTAAACAGTTAAAGTTAAACGCAGAGCGACCGCTGCGGTGGCCGCTCGACTAAGGTTCTGAGGTCAACGGGGTGAGGGCGCGGTTTGCCATTGTTATCACGAGTTGTAACTGTAACTATAGTAACCTAAATGCAAGTAGATTATAGAATAGAACAAATATAATTGTGACCCGGAAGACGTATAGTATGGGAAGGCCTCCCACTAGGTGGACCCACGATCTGGTGAAGGTCGCGGGAGGTGCCTGGATGCGGGCGGCGCAAGGCCGGTCTTTGTGGAAATCCTTGGGGGAGGCCTTTGTCCAGTAGTGAACGTCATTCGGCTGAAACGACGACGACGATAATAATGTTCATTAGCGGTTCATATAGTTACACAGAGTTTAAAGTTCCTAATAAGAAAATTACCTTTATTTCAAAAACAGATGCCAAGCTTTAAAAAATCGATCATAATTTTCATAGTCAATCGACTACTTACAATACTTTCGGGTGGATAATAAGTGAAAACTGCATTATTTCAGAGACCTGTGGGGTACTTTTAAACGAATTGAAAATAAAGCACTTTGGGAGTCTTTTCACAGGGTTTTTAAATAGAAATTATTGGTCGTATTTATGCACAATAAATGGGTATTTGCGGGAAATCAAATCAATTCAAACCAGCACAGTAAACACCAAACTGGAAACTTTACAATGTGATTTTAACCAGTTCTCTGTCCTACCAGGGAACCGAACCCAGAACTTCAGAGTCGGCAGTCTCTCTCTATAACCACTGAACGACGGAGGCATAATACCTATGTATAGCAGCTAGTGACGCCACAAGTAAATCATATAATTGTTTCTGGTCTCTGCTGGCCGCAAAGCAGTGGTTGCGGTCCACAAAAATCACCCCGCGCGTCAGCTGTGACGTCACCGTTGATTACGTCACGTGGTTTGCGTAGACTACCGTTTCATTGCTGTCTTGAGGTCAGGGTGGTTTAGTAATAAATATACCTAGCAGTTCTATTTTAAGTTTGTTTGGTAGGTAAAACGGTTATCTCTATCATTTGGTAGGTACCTCATATCTGCCACTGAATGGAAAAATATCGATATGTATCTTATTGGATTCGGATAGGGAACTTTTAAGATAACGCTTATCTTATAGGATTTTAAAAAGGAATAAGATTCTGGAAAGCAGGGTAAAAAACGTTAATAAATCCTTTTGGCGCAATCGGGTAAAAAGAACTGAAATTAGTACGAAATAATACCTACCTTACAAGTTTCAGGCTCAATTCAGTATATTTCTTCAGGGATCTAAAAAAATGTAGATACCTACTTCCTGTATCCCTAAAGTGAAAAATATGAAGTTTGGATACTCTTTAAAGTTCAAAACGTTAACGGCAGAAAGAATACTAACTCTACATTATACGATAATCGAGTATTTTTCGGTTTTCAAAACAAATTCATGCTAGGAAAGCATTTGTAAGTAGCATTTTTGAAGAAAATTTTTCAGTTTCAAATGTAACGCAAAAGAAAAAGTTGAAACTGTCTCGCAGTCGCTCCGTGAAAGCAGCTGGCATCCTGCCGCAACAAGTTGCCGCTCGGCGCGCGCCCGCGTCATTTTTCGCGCGTCTTCGCGACAGTGGGCGGGGCCACGCCCAGCCGGAGACACGCCCACTCCTTATCACCACCCTACCAACCACTCACCACAGATAAACCACCGTCTTAGATGCCAATTACGAGATCCAGTTGCCTAGCTTAACGTCAATCAACTACATAATTAACATGTGGAACGACGTCAACTATCATTAACGTCTCATCAAATTCTAATCGAGTTTAATTAACTTGTCCAAAGAAGTTGCTGAAAACTTTTAGCGAACCGAAATGTAGACCATTATAGACGTCTCACTCAGAACTAACCGCAACTCACGAGAAGAGCGAGATACGCAACAGCGCTTCAAAAAGCTCATAATATTTCCCTTTCAACAATGGATCCAAACAAAAATATTTAATGGCAAAACTTGCACCCGTTTCGCTCGCACCTTGAGTTTTTGTTGTACGTGTGAGCGGGAGGCGACAGCCGCGCATTTTCCCGACAAATGAAGCGTGGCCAAACCGCAGATTGACCGCAGAGAATGGAGGCAACGAGTGACAGAATGGCGGCGGCTCAGTAGTAGAGAGCCGGTCGCTCGGCGAGGTCGCGCGCAGCCTCCGCGGCTGAGTCATCGGGCAGTCCGTACCGTACCACGCTGTTTACAAAACTACGAGCTCCCATTGACGCAACGCGCGGGAAATATCTTGAATAAATTAGCTCTCAGCTGATGTTGACAGCGGCACAACTTCTGCGAACGCCGGCCGGAACCTTTGACACGAATGCTTAAGATTTCGGCCAGTTTTGCACCGACTCTCGTTCGTGACTCATCTAAAATGACGAAAGTTAAGTTGAAGAACTCAAGGTTCGGATTAAACTAGTGCGTTATGTCGAGGAAAATACTTATTTAATAAAACTTATCGCCATTGAAGCGCACAAAAGGACATTGTGAATAATACGTGTGTTTGAAACTATTGTTTACTGGTTAAGTGTTCGTCGCATGAGTTGGGAATTGTTTAATTTATTGAGTATTGGAATCCGAACTTGTAGCGAGCAAGCAAGTGGTAGTCATCGTATGCTTAGTTGTTTACGTAAAGTTTGAGCGTTGGAAAGGTGCCAAGATAAACATTGTGTTAGACAAAAAGCGTCGTAGTGACCTTGAGTGCGGCGTAGGAGTGGTGTCCAGTGTCGGGCAAAGGTTGTGATGGTTTAGGATGCATCTCCCGTACGAGTCGCGGGGCCGTCGCCGCCGAGAGATGGTGGAACTGGAGCCCTGGTGGATGCAGAGCATCATCGAGGAGACGAGGGCAGAACACCCTGATCTAGGTACGGTTTCTTCAAAACTCTATTATTCTTAACACTCTACAACAGCGGTTCCCGAAAGGTGGGCTGCGGAACCCTGGGGTTCCGTGGAAAGGCCGCAAGGGTTCCGTAAAAAATATTATCCCACGTTTCGTGACCGACGTTGTTCGCGCGCACCGACTTGTTTACAAATAATTGCATAAAAACTTTATTGTTTTTCATTTAAATTTCCATTTATCAAAGTAGGGTTCCGCTAGGAAAAGTATAATCAATTAGGGTTCCTTGGCAAAATTGGGAAACCCTGCTCTACAACTAACTATGGGTTTACAATACTTACTCTTCTTTGAACTCAATAGTGTAACGAAGTACGCAACTCAAAGTGTGACAGATATGGGAAAAAGATCCGGGTTCGATTCCAATTCAAACAATTACCGATTCATTCATAGCTAATTTCAATAGCTAGTTCCAGTTTTGGCAGTAAGCTTATTAATTCTTATGGAACACTTAACTCGAACATTTAACTTTTTTAAGATGAATTTTCGTTTATTCAGTAATGACAAGGTCAACAAGCCCTTTCAATGTTTTGTACTCGTATATTAAAAAACATATGGTGTTCAATGGAATATAATTGTACTTACCAATTCCTTGAAAATAAATGTTACTTACTAGTTATTAGTAAGGAACTAATTTATTATTTATTCAATTTTTGAAGCATTTATTTATTTTTTATGATGATGATGATGAAGAATAAAGTACCTACAACTTTTTTATAAAATATTCAACTACAATTAATTGTTTTAAAACTAATTCTTTCTTTAATTAATTTCTACTGGAATTTAATGTGTATTAAGTACCAAATTAATCTTTAACTGGTTTACGTCAGCAATAATTAAGCAAATCTCGTTCTGTATTCGTAAATGTCTAAAATAAAGGCACTAATGAGATCTTCAATTATTATAATTCACAATTGATCAGTCCATAGTCCAGATCAAAAATTAATTACTTGCAGTTTTATTAATTTTTTTTCTTATACTTATCATGTGATGAAGTCCAATAAACATCCAATTTGATTTTAATAAATATTTCTTTCATTAAATACTTTCAAAATACAAAATTTCTAATGAAACGAAAGTCAGCTAATCTAGGCTCTCTCTTACACCGATCGTTGTTAAAAACCTTTTTCCAGACTTACCAAACTTCAGCTGTCCATTAGATTAGTAAGTAGTGATTAATAGTACTGTTAATTTTATAGATTTCTTCGTCTATAACCATTAAAGTGATACTAAAGTATTTTAGATTTTTCAAATATTTGGTTGGTTTAGACACAATTTTACCACCTAAGCAAAAGACTTCAACGCGATGTTGTAACCTTGAAGATTTTCATTAATTTGTTTTTATTTGTATTTTATAATTTAAAAGATAGGATCACGAGATAAATACATTCTTATCTCATATCATATGAGGCAAACAATTAGATATCCAAATTCACTGAACCAATACTAATGACCTGTAAAATAAGGTAGAAAAGAAGGCGAATGTTCACGAAGCCATGGAATTCAGTTTAATATGCTGTCATCTGTAAAAAGAATTCATCAACAAAAATCGATAAAAAATAAGTTTTCAGATGCGTTATTAAAAGTAGTACGAGTAGATACCTAGTACATATCGCCATAAAGCGCGAAAAGGGTGTCTATCGCCTGATTTTATGTAATTATTTAAATCTACAAGTCAAAAAGTAAGCAACTAATTCCATCTTTCAAATCATTAGCTGTTACACATTAAATTATTATCGAACATAGAATAGCAAAGCATCTACAAACCCTGTCACGGCGCGACCGCACCTCGCCCGCAGCCTCAATAATTTGTCTATAGATCCAGCTTCCGTAAATATAGAAACCACAGTTAGGCTATTAATGTTTTTACTCTGCGGCCGTTGCTCGGTATTTTTTAAATCCTCCGGTGTAACCACATCCCAATTTTGAGACATTTGACAGCCGATGATTAAGATTTGCTAAATGACCGCAAGTGGTTCATTTGTTTTCATTTGACGCGTGAAATTTGACTCTTATCTTAAACGCGATTACTGATGTAGTGATCATCATATAAAAAAAATAATCTCTAGGACGGCTATCGGGACAATGCATCCAAAAAAAATAGAACAGCGGGACCAGTCCGTCAATATTATTTCGAGCGCCTATTCTATGAATAAAGGTTCTTAGAAAGATAAAAATTACCCAGCATGTTTAATCGATTTAGAGATAAAGCGATTTAAAGGTACGTACTTTCTTTAAAAACTTTTGCATCAGAATTTCATTTTATTTTAATTAAATTATGATTATGATTTATCTATTACTTTAAATGCAAAAAAAGTTTAATAACTTTATAATGCAACTTAATGTAGGTATCTACTTGTCTTATCAATTATTCATATGCTAATTAAGTTTGAATACATAATGGTTATTCAGCCCGAACAAATTGAGTATGCTATCGCTGTAAGTTAAATTATTTTATCCTACTTTTCCTCTTACGATCGGAAGTTTGGTCATGTTAGTTACACTTATCGAGTTCAACTTTAGATTAAATGACCGAATTTGATTGTTTTTATTATTACAAGCTTTATATTGACTTCACTTGTTAGTATGTGTGGGACAAATCTTGCAACTGAATTTAAGACCAGTTCTCCTCAACCGATTGAGCTGAAATTTGGTATACTTATGTAAGTACGATGACAATGCAATATTATAGTGCCATTGAGCTGGTCTGATGATGGAGTCGAGAGGTGGCCATAGGAACTCCTAAACTAAACGGCGGAAACTCGTCGAGTTTGGGTTCGTTGGATTTGTCTTTTCAAGCACTTTACTGTTAGATAATGTCCAGGGTCCTGAGATTAAGATATAACTAAAAAGTGTAAAATAAAATTATAATAAAAATAAACTTTTTTAAAAACAAGCTTTTATTCTGAATTTCGAAAGCTTGTAGCGCAAACAGAGAAAAAGAGGAATAAATTCCATGCGCGATACAAACTTTCGAAATTCATAATAAAAGCTTGTTTTTAAAAAAGTTTATTTTTATTATAATTTTTTAAATATTACAACTAGCTTTTGCCTGCGGCACAACTGTCATTACGAGTAGTAGGGATTCTGTTAAAAAAAATCCGAGAAAAGTCAATCCGGAAAAAAGAAAAAAAATATACCTATACCCAACTAGGTCATGAATTTTTAAAAAGTTACAATTTCTAAACTATGAATGGAATGGATAGGCTGGTATGGTCCTCACCTATCACCTAGCTTCGGCTTGATACCTTACAGGAAACATCCTGTATACTAATGAATATTGAAGAAAAAATTGCTAATTTCATAGGTAAGGACCTAATACATATAATGATGCCTTCGATCTCACATGATCACGAATACGTTATGTTCAAGTCAACATCATGTCATCCAACATTACAGTGAAGAAGAATTTTTACTATCAATCTATTTGTTGAACTTCAATGAATCTTTTTTGTCCACAGTGCCAACCGGCAGCCCGGACTTCATGTGTTCCATGCTGCCGCAGCACTGGCGGTCCAACAAGACTCTGCCCGGGGGGTTCAAGGTGGTAGCCCTGGGAGAAGTGTTGGACGGAACCCTGGTCACCGTCCGGGCAGGGAACGATGAGAACTGCTGTGCGGAACTCCGGAACAACTCTACCGTGATGAAGGATAGAGTCGCCAAGTTCAATGACTTGAGGTTCGTCGGAAGAAGCGGGAGAGGTGAGTTCATACTTCTAAGTACTCACTGGTTGGGTTTTCAGTGGAGGTCAAGCGTGGTCACGTCTCTACGTGGCGTCTCTCGACTAAGATATTCTGAATTCAATACTTAGGTGTGACGCACATTGAATAAAATCAATTTGAGTGCTTGTCCCCAGTTTGAATCAAGAAAATGTATAAAATTGCATACCCACAAGCTGGTTAGGACATTGCCTGAATCAACCAGATTTTCCGGCAAGTAATATATGTAATTTCCTTAACTTGCCCTGCAAAAGGGCACAGGGCAGGTTAACCCGTTGATCTCTACCACCTATAGCCGTTCCTAAAGTCTGACACTAAGACTTTGAACTCACTTTGCTACAACATACTCAATAGAAACCACTTTTTTACACAATCTCCGTCTCTTTCTTTTCAAACTTAATCTCAATCCCTTTCAGTCACTCACAACTAGTTATTTAGTAAGCATACTAATGATACGCCTCTAATTCAACCCTACCGGTGCGGCACTATACCCCGTAACTGCGTACGTGGGTAATAATTGGTTAATCTGCGCCGGACAGCCGCCGTGATTTGCGCCCGACTCTCTAATAACGCTTACTATTTTATTGTCTATTACATTTGATTAGTAGCCGTTAACGGGTTAACTCTAAGTGCGATTGGTTTCTAGAGAGGATTGGGTGCTAATAGCTAATAAATTCTTTATTCCAATCGTTGCAAAATAAACTAAATCGTAAGACTAATTATCTGAGAACTTTGCAATTTGCTACAACTTTTAGCACACATTTTGTTTATTTCCTACTTTTATTAGGTAGGTAGTTCCCCTAAATGCAGCATTCATTTATTCTAAACTCACATTCGGTCGACTCACGCTTCTTTTTTTGAGATGCTATGAACATACACTCGTAATATTTGTAACATCGTAAGTCTTAAAACAATAAAAACATGGTAGTATTTGTATATTCCGAACTTCGGCAATACCTAAACCAAAATCGAGAAAAGAGTTATTGGTACTCTTGTAAAAAGAGTTTTTAATAGCCTAAGTGAAAAATATATTTACCCTAACCATATTCAAAATTGACGTGATCCTCCGTCGTTGAGGATTCCTGGTGAAGCTCGCTTCCACCTTCGGCCTGACCGTCACTTACTATCAGGTGAGATACAGGCCAAGAGCTTCCTCGTTGTGGATAATAATTTAAAAAAATCGTTCTTATTTATTAATTGAAAAGAAAAAAATACAAAAACATTTAGTTATAGTCTAAAGGAATTCCATACCCTTTCTGTTATCATTAACTGACCTTGACACAATCAATGAATTATTATCTATGAAATAAACAACAAGCCGAAGCTCTTACGTTTATCAAACAAAATGCTAATCATTTCCGGTCCCTTACAGTTTTTCTTCTTTTAGGCAAATCTTTGAGCAAGATCATCCTTATACGTGTAAACAAAGTTTGTTTCCTACAAAAATAATACAACAAAGACGTTTATCTTTTCTACAATTCTCGTTTTATGACATTGAGTTATAATGTACTACGTACTAGAGAAGACATGTCAACTAGACTGTTTCTGGCACGCAAACAGGTCCATGGACCGAAATTCAATTAGTATGTGCTCAGCGGTTGCTGTGACAACACGCTTGAGTGCAGTTTTGTTTTTTGAAATATGCCATCCTATAGACGAAAATACTGTTCAAATAACTCCAGATACATATTAAGTAAAAATCAAGGAATGACTTTTTACCATTAAGTTGTACATTTATGCACTTTAAAACACTAATTTAATTTTAATTTGTTAATTACAAGGCGTCACCGCGGCGGCAGCCATTTTACGAAAATTTCAAAGAATAAAAATCGCAGACTTGACACTGACGCATAAATTAGTATACGAAAGGAAGGTTAAATACAGCAATAAAAAGATTTTTTTAAAGATTATAAGCACTTTGTATTGCACAAATTACTAATAGTCCCGTCCAGCCCCTTGTGTTAAGCTAAATAAGCTTGGGTTACGGGTGGGCTCACACAATTATTCATGGATCAAACTTGTTTGAATCTCACTGCTGTTGTTCGTATGCGACTGGTTAGTTAGTAAATCACCCTAATTATTGACACCTAGCTCACGAGATAGGCTAAAATTATAATAATTGTACAGTGTGTNCCTATCAATGAAGTACGACATTTTCTGGTGCAGATTTTATCGCCATAAATTATGAAACTTGATAGTCATGGATTTGACTGACAGCTGTCCGTCAAATTCTCGCCCCGCACCCCGCACTGTACATATTTTGTTCGCGATGTCTGTTCTATACGTAGTAATATTACTTCAATGTTTTATGACTTGTTTTTCATTAAAATCTAGATGCCTTAGCATAAGCTCCGCTCTGTTTTGGATTTCAGGTGATTAGTCTGATTATTGGGACGTGTTTTATTTATCAATACTTAAATCATCATTTTGCACTCAAAATCCAGACGCCATGACATCTTACAAAGATACTCTCCCTCCACTGAAATGTTCTGGTATTCGATTTCCATAGTATAAAAGAGTCGTGATTGTCCAAGAAAGAAACATAATATCCAGAGGGCATGTTAAGCCATTAGTCCGATTGAGTCGATAAAATCGTAGGCCTTTTCTAATTCGAACACCATGGTAGCACCACAATGCGCCTCCGTGTACAAACTGTCATAGTTTTAACGGGCAGAATAATAATCTGCGTTTTTAGTGTATATGCAGAGGCGTTGCCATAATGCAATTACTAGTAACCAAATTCATTTAGACGGCATCTAGAAGCAAATTAGGTGTAAAATTCGTCGCTCTTCCTCGGTCCCGTTATAACGTGCTAAGAGTAAAAGAAGTCTAAACGCTCACGCGATTAAGGCCCCTCTCGCCCCTACGAGGCAATAAACAAAATAATCGTTCTGCGGTGAACGAGCAGTTTCTAAATCACGAACGTGAAAACTTGCATTTGTGACGCGCTTTCGTGTCAAATTGCACGTCAATTTAATATCAATTTATTTAAGGGTTGGTATTCACTGAAAGGTGGAAGAATCTCATTAAAATAC
Source organism: Ostrinia furnacalis (assembly GCF_004193835.3). Lineage (NCBI taxonomy): Eukaryota > Metazoa > Arthropoda > Insecta > Lepidoptera > Crambidae > Ostrinia > Ostrinia furnacalis. Next base: position 253,964 of record NW_021134729.1, read on the forward strand.
TCAGAAAATGCAAACCCAGAAAGCGTGGGCAGGCCTCCCACTAGGTGGACCGACGATCTGGTGAAGGTCGCTGGAAGAGCCTGGATGACAGCAGCGCAGGACCGGTCGTTATATAAATCCTTGGGGGAGGCCTTATTCCAGCAGTGGACGTCATTTGGCTGAAACAAACAAACGAACGAACCCAGAAAATTGTTATTCTGACCAAAACAATTGACGGCTACACCTGATCTAGGGGACACAGTGAATCCCCCATTCACTGCGATTCCGAATATTGTCTGACGCACAATATTTTAAGAATTTTATTTAAAAATGCCACTAATTTGAATATCATTCATGAGTAACATGGAAATACTATTGTCGAGTACTTGTATTTTTTTAATCCACATAATGGAAGCTCAGCTGATGAAAAGTGATGATCAGGCTGAAGGAGCAAGCGAGCTTCACCCGGGATCCTCAACAACAGAGGAACAAGCTATCTTACCTCCAACTGCGTGAACATTGTTGTTGACTACACTGGCTACTAGTATATTGCTGAATAGTATGAGAATTTCGTCAAAAAGTGTAATAAAAACTGCGTTATAACACCTCCATGGATAATTCTTCTCCCATCCGTAACTCAACGCGATACAGAAACCCTGCAACTGCGCCTTTCACTAGAAAAATATTCAGACTTCGCCTCGACTTTCACGGAGTATCAAGACGAGGCGGATTTTAATTTCCTAACCACAGCAGTAAACGCTCGCAGTTTACAGTCCATTGTTGCGCGCGCGCACCAACCCACATGCCGATGCGTTGTAAAATCACGGAGATCGTTTCCACTGGCCGTTGGTTAGTAAAGGCACATCAGGTTAAACACTGGAATGCCTTATCCAGCTTGTAACATGTTCTGTTTTGCAACAGCAATGCATAGGCTGATGAGCCCTCGACTGTACATACTTACAGGTATATAAGAAACTGAATATGTATTTCCCTTGAAATTGCCAGCGCTCTTTGCGTCGTACGAGTACATATAACTCTGAGTAACGCGAGTTCAAGTTTTGAAGACAACAGCTGAAATAAGGAGGAAGACATTTTTTGAGAGAGAAACCTCCTAAAAACACTATATCTAATAGTTATAATAACTAATAACATTGCAGGAGCTACACAACAATTGTACCTAACAAATTTTCTTAATTTATGAAAGACAAGGCCGTTACTCTATTTCTTCTTCCAGAAAACCTTGTCTATCACGATCAAATAGATATCATTCTACTTATTATCGACCATTTAGTACTGTTTTTAACGATTAAAATGTTATTTAACGAGGCATCCGTGTCCACAAACTTGGTTTTTCCCGACCCGTCGAACTAGGCTTGTTCGAATAAACCCAACACTCACCCACTTCATCAATATTCCACGCCTTATTTAGTTATTACTGGAATTGTTGATTTAACTTGAATTATGCAATTTAAATTAGGATCTTTATGTTAATGTGTCATTAATGTCGAGGTAATTATATCCATCAACAAACAAAATTAAATGGAAGACATAATTTCTTTTAAAAACCTTACATACTAGGCCTGAAAATCGGATTAGTTTTCAATTAACACACACTATTTATACCTTCTTTCCGTTTTCGAGCAATTAATTCAATATCTAAGATTTTTAAGTGAGTAACGTGTCTTTATGTCGTGGCAGCTATTTCCATCAACCAACAAAGTTAAATGATAAACATTATTTCTTTTAAAAACGTTACAGTTTAGGCCTGAACCAAGTTAGTTTTCAATTTACACATACACTATTTTACCCACTTTCTTTTGTTTTTGAAGCAGTTCATTTAAAAGCACTTCTTCTGAGCTGTTACACAAATAAAGTACCTACTTACAGTGAGAGTTCTAATTCAAACTACAACGAAGCAACATCTGCTTTGATTATTAATTTGTCATTAACAATCATTGTCACAAGTACCTAACGCGTTAAACCTGTACTATTAATAATTAATTTAAAAATCCATAACAACATCAATATTGGCGGATTGGATAATTAATAACGCCAGAATCATTCTGTCAGGTACTGTATAAATGTGTGATGCGTTAAAAATAGCAAATGAATCAGTTACCACATTTTAATTTTTTCAGGTAAAACAAGTTTTAAAAAAAACGACTTGATACACTATGGTGAAACATTTAATATGTTTCATCAAGTTAAGATTGGATTAGCTTTCAAAGAACAAATGGCAAAATAAATGAACGAATATTTTATTTCAACTAGAATTATAAATTACAAAATAACCACCTATTTTATTTAAGATAATAGTGAGGAAAAATAAATAATAATCGCCGCACCATTTTTAGAGCGTTAAAACATCTACAAACTTGGAATTAAATCGCAGAATTAGGTCAAATCTTTTCAGCAAAATTAATACTCACGTGTAGGATATTATTTATGTAGTAGTGCGTCGTTACGAAGCGTATCACCTTATCAAACATATAAAAAGTCTAATATGTCGATCCCAATTACATACACAGTTGGTTCCACTACAGCGAGTAATAGATAGCTTTTCATTCATCCTTGCATCTACAAAAACGTCTACTCTAACTTGGCATGGCCTTGCCTGTAATTAGTTGGTCAACTGAGGTCATATTATCGTGGACAAGTGGGTACTACCTATGTAAGCCGATAGTGGTCTTGTAGGCTGCTATACACTGTCACGTGACATCATAACATTGGAGGTGACGAGTTGATGCACACAGATAAAGGACCGAAGGATCGAGAATACCTGTGTTTTTGAACTTTAAATCCAAAGGTAATTAATATTCATATTAAGACCCATTACGAGACCGATAAAAATTGTTTTAGTCTGAGATTGTTCACAATTTTGAAAATCTAGTTTTGAGGTCGTTTCGACATCGACACCCATCATAGTGTTAAAGGGTATTAAGAAGTAGGCATGGTGGAAGAATGTGATCGTTCCCAAGTAGCATTTTACTCCATTTAAGAGTTCACATTTAGTTCCAATGTGTACTTAAAGCATTAGTACAGTTCACTCGTGATGTATAAGCTGTATTATTGCAATTAATTACACCTATACCTGTCTAAGGGACTTATAGGAGTGTAGACTAGTGTAGAGTTATACTTTTATACGATTGTTGGTGTTATAATACTCTAACAACTATCCTTTAGTCAGCCGTCTGACTAAGAGCATTATAGGAGGGTAGAGATACGGCAATCGCTGTTTAACGGCCTACTTGTACGATGTTATAGAGCTAGCATTTTAATAGAACACACGTGGTCATTTATAAAGCCAAAGGCTGTTATGTTTACTTGTTTTAGACTGTTATACAGCTAGTAGCTGTAGTAGGACTTGTTTGTGNCTAGTGAACTCTTAAATGGAGTAAAATGTTACTTGGGTTGTAGCTGTTTGATTTCAAACCACTGGTTGATTCTAAAATCCTTTGGAATCGCTCACGACTGTATAAGTTCTCAATTTAATAAGTATTAATAATGAAATCTGGATTATGCTAAGATAATAAATAAGCCTTCAGTTTGCCCAAATTAATTAGGTCCATCGTGGAGGGTCTCAAAAATCACAAAGCCGTCAGGAGAACTCCCTCTTTTATTAGTTTAATAATAAGTATAATAATTTGGTGTTTAACAATAAATTGATGATATATTTTCCTAATTAGGTATTTCGAAACCTTTCACTTTTAACGATATAAATTATTGTGTCAACTTGACAAAAAGCTTAAATAAAGCGGCTCAGTGCGGAAGCTCGGAGTTACTCAACAGAGAATTGTCATTAGTTACATAAAACAATGCAAATGGTACAAATTCTCTTTTTGATGCGTCCGATTTCGAAAGATCTCCAAGCCTTCGATTACCACTACCGTAAAATAAAGACTTTATGTTGCATGTGGTAGAGTTTGGAATGGTTTGTTGCTAAGTAAGGGCTACACGGCTACACTTGTCATCAAATGGGACAGATAATTAGGAGCGAGCGACACGTAAACGGCATGACCAGAATGTTACCAAATCATTTCACGAGCAGTCATCAACGCACGCTCGGGCTTTTTGCTCTTATTTCCAGTCCCGATGTTTGGGCTAAAGAGGTTGGTCGATTGGACATTCATTTTGAAGAATATTTTATATTTTGTTGTAGCTGTTAACGTAAAGTATTGACACAAAGACGAAGTTCCATGGGGTTGAAATCGTTTGTAAGTAATGTCCTTACTTACAACTTGACCATGATTCTACTTTAGACTTTAAGTTTTAGCACTATGTTATTAGTGTGGAAAAATCAAGGCACTGCAATATACAGATCTCTTCAGCACTTTCATATAACATGCTTTCCCAAGATTCTTGCTGCAATTCAATGTTATTTTCAGATATTGACTGGGGACAGTCGTTTTGAAATGAGCACTGCACATAAAATATGGCTGCGAATTCTGAAATGCACGACGTTTAGCTGCAACGAAGTCAAGTCTTCACTCACAAATGTCACTAAGGATTTACGTTTGATCGTAAATCAAGATGGCGGACACTCCCCGCGACCCTTACTTGCGCGCGCGCTACATAATTGAATATTTCACGCACCGCTCTCAACACCCGGTCGATACAATGTTATGTTTATAGCCGTGCATTGTGTTAGGTCCTAAACTGTTGATGAGTGATCATACGAAATGCATTAACTTTAATAGCGATTTTAAAAGCAATATTTCACATCATTCAAGACACGCCTTGGGTTTAACGTTTACGTTTATGATGATTTGTTTCCGTATTGAAACGTTTTACGGTCGCGTCGCTTTGTGGGAAAGCGAGCCCGACATTGAGACGTCAACGGGAACGCGAATAACGCGGGCTGTGATGGAGCTATACCATGTTCATGACAAAAATGTCGATCAGTTAGATCTGATATCGCCTATCGCTTGTAAAATATCGAGAAATGTCTGTTTCGATCCAGAAATTCCGAGAAAATACAGTCATCCGTGTCCACTTCGAATTCGTACTTACCAATCTTACCCAAATCATACTAATCTTAATCAAATTAAGCTCATTTGAATCAGACTTTAGCACAGGTTAAGCCTGTGATTAGTTTTTCAATATTTAGACTTGAATCTATGCATAAGTTTGGAACATCTTTATTGATATTAGACTTTAGTAGTCAATTAGCTTTTAAGCTCTACTGGCTCTACATCCATTTAAATAATGTGCATCACCATTTTCTCTTTCATGTGGTAAAAAAACACACCGCCTCTGTGCCTGAAGCACTAAGTACTAAGCGCAGCGTCAAATAGTGACACCCAAAGTGGCCAAAAAGTTGACAACACAAAGACGTGTTGCGAACTTTTTGGCTACTTTGGGTATCACGAACTATTTGACGCTGACTATACCACTAAGAAAGAATAAATACTACCTGAAGTCACACCCTATATTTCTAAAGAAGAAAGCGTAGTTCATAATTATGAAACAAGTAGTTAAACGAATATCGTATCAGGCTTTCAGCAACGCGTGAAGACTCTGAAAAACTACTCATGATAATAATATGTATTATTAATATTTCCCAGACCAAAGTTCATGTATTATCTAAACATAATTTTTATTTCCTGATTTCCTTGTTTGTCTATTCATATAGTAAAATATCAACTCGTTTAAAATAGACATGTCAAATCGTGTGTAACATTATCAGTGGGAAAAAATAGTCAGTTCTCATGCATTTGGTTCGGGCGATTGATATTTTTATTATTCCTGATAAACTATCTACCTAATGCTATTGTTAGAACATTGCCTGTTGTGATTTTATTGTTTATCTATTATTAGGAAAGGATATGAAGCCAAAAAATTATATTAGGCAGTTTACAGTACCTAAATCAGATTTAAAGATTATTTTGTCTGAGACTATGATTGAAAAACTATGACATTGTATTATTTACAATGTCCCTTGATAATGGTTTCTTTCTATATCTTCTATTCTACGAGCAGATACCTTATGAAAGGTCCAACAGTATTTAAATAAGAACAAAATAACGTTGACAAGGTCATTAACATCTTAAATTCGCGGCATTTGTCCATTTTTACAAAGTATACATAATATTAATCAGAATTAACTTAATGAAATACTGATCACTTTTAAAGTGCTCAATACACCTTGTAGTATCCACTTCATACCCTCAAACATTCCTACTAAACTGCACCATACTGCACACAACACAGCCAAAAGGAATATCTAAAAGAGCTCCTAAATTCGCCGTGGAAACCGGTTGAAATCAGTCATTTATCCCAAATCGAGTGCAGGCTACACGCGAATTATCTGCATTAGACATGTTAATCCACTCATTTTAACTGTAATTTTATTCGCTATTTATCGGTGCATTCATTACTGGAGACCGCAAATCGCAGGCCCAAAAAGCCCGCTATTTTCCGCCATTCCCGCGCTGTAGTTAGTGCGTATCGCACTAGTTACTAGTTCGAAACGCTATATAGATAGATGGTTGTTAATTTGTATTGTGCTGTTGATTAACTCGGTTATGTACGATAATACGGCGGGTTTGTTTGTCCATAATCCTTTTTATAATTTGAATAACTGCATATTTGCTGAAACTCGTTCAATTTTGTGCGTTATGACGTCGCGACTAGAAAGTTTAATAAACATAATGTAGATTAAAAAGAGCTTTAAGTCACTAAACTGGCGATATAATCAAGTATTATAATCTTATAAATACATATTATTTAGATTTTAGATCCTAGTTGATACCGGTCAATCTTGACACACTCGATCGATATCTGGTAAATGTGTTAGACAACTTTTACCACAAGTGACCATACTTAATTAAGACTTCTAAAGTCAATGTAGAAGTTTTATATTGAAGTTAAATGTGTCTCTTTTATACCTATTATTATTTTATTATTTTGTTTCAGGGAAAAGTTTCTCGCTTACCATCATGATATCCACGAGCCCGCCGCAAGTGGCGACCTACCAGAAGGCCATCAAAGTCACCGTGGACGGCCCGAGGGAGCCGCGCTCCAAAACTAGTAAGTTGAATCGAACTAGTAAGGTTTCATGTAACTAGTTTCTTACCAAACTCGCTGTGAAGCGAGTTACAGCCTGAGTTACGCTTCAAGTCTAGTTTAACTAGTACATTTTTTTTACGAAACTATTAAATTTCTCATGTGCAGTAGTTGATAAAATGGCTCTAACAATCATGATATCAACGAATCTTCTGCATAGAAGAAGACCTTCGGTGAAGAAGGTGGAAAGCGATTTTCTAAAAGTGTCCTCTCGTAACTATAAAAACTAGTAGTCATTGTCTAGTTTACATTAGTAACTACCTAATTACAATGTAGATTTTTGTTATTTGCTCTTTTGGTTTGACCACCAGCTAAAACCACAGCTGTGGTTATCCTATCGCCGTTCCTGAAAAGTTTGTTGAAAATATACATAATATGAATGATAATTATTTATTTGGTTTCATATTTTATTTATTATCATGGTGATGCAAAGGACGTCACTTATATAAATTCTTCCCGAATGTACGCGAACGTCTAACTAGGCGATGGTTAGAAATCGACCATTGCTCGTCGCAGTTCCTCACGGGACATGGCAACTTTAAACATAAACTTCACGAATTCAAACTAGTTCCGTCTCCTTTTTGCGAGTGTTCCACTGATGATGTCAGTCATGAGCAGTCTGCCCATCATATCTTGTGGGAGTGTGATCTTTGGAAACATGAACGTGATATAATGCTTAATTCAATACAACATACATCTGTTTCCGCAATTTATTACACCGATCTTGTCGCGACAAGGAAAAATTTCCTTGCTTTTAAGCGATTTTGTGAAAAATATTATTGGCAGGTAGTTGCTAATTGCTCATAAGATAAGCCCCCTTAATTTAATTTATTGTCCGTGGTGCATAATCTTTTCTTAAAGGTTTTAAACCTTTGTCACCTGTCATCCGCTTTGCAATGGAGGGAAGTCGAACCTTAATTTCGAACCCCTATGTTCTTCTGATTAATTTCGTTGCGGGTCCAATGACAAACTTGACCTTCATTGGTTGGGTTTTTGTGGCGGTCAAGCTGTAGATCCTGGCTACACAGTAGTTGCAGTGGTGGGAACGAGAGGTGGGAATAGTCCCGTATCATGGTGATGCAACTCAGTCTAAATATTTTTCTTCCTACCTTAACTTATGAAGATAAAGTTACTTCTACCTACCTGTTTAAACTCTACCGTGATCCCTGAAATTCGTTCAAAAATATCCCCATGCCGTGACGTCACGGGCAAACGAAATTGTATCCCCGACCGCACGGGTAGGTAAACAATTAAAGCGGCATTATATTGGTTGTCCATATTATCGGACGCGATAGCGCGCGGTCGGCGTATCGCGCGATAACAGTACCTTCCCACGGTACTTACTGATAGACGCTCTTTCATGGGATAGTGATTTTATTTTTAATTAGTTATTTGTGACACTTTTTCGCAATATTAATTAGGTTAAACATAGTTAACTCTACCCACATCGTTTAAATTAAATATTATCGATCGCCTGGCTAATAGATCGAATGTTTAACAAAAAGTCCTAGTTTGGTAATTTTACATACACGTATCACAAATACCTAATAATTAATCACAATTCATTCATCTTAATTCATAGAGATGATTTTTCATAGTATGCTACGAATAAACCCATATTTTTTTTGCATTTATGATTATATGCATGTTTGACAACATAAGAGTTTGTAGATATTTTTTACCATAACACAACAGTGAAAGACATTGTACGGTGTGTAAAATAATTATTTCATTCAATAGAAGTAAAGGCAACATCCCCAGAAATGCTTCAAAAAACAAATCGAAAAGTAATATTGAGCTTCGACAGAAATAATTTTCTTTTCACATACAAATATAAGGCTAATTAATATTATAAAATATCGTCTTCCGCCGTCCTTCCGACAGCGGAGTCACGCGACTTTAGGCTCGCCGCACCCTAAGCGTTTCTACATCTGCGTTTTAACCGCAATTTAGATTTAATTATTAATAAAAAAAAAGTTTGTTATTTTCTAGTTAAAATAAGAAAGAAACTCTATTAAAAAACTGGAAATAAAGTAGAGCTTTTTGGCGCTCTATAGCACTTCTTGCTTACTACGTCAATTTAGCTTCGATATTTTGACTGAATGATGATGACGATGAAAGATAAATGAGTAGCTGGCAATTTATAAATTATTATGGCATACAAAAAGCGATAGAACTTTACATTTTAATCAATTATGTATTATCTCTCTCGCTTATGGCAACGTTTATTTAAACGCTCAGTGTGTAAAATACCCTACACATTGAAAAGAGCTCGAACTATCGAAATTGGCTGGTGAAAAAACACGTTACGCCATATGTGCCGCCGTCGGCAGACAATAGTGGAATTATACTCGTAATAAGTTGCGCTCACGCACCGCGCAACTGCTCCACAGGATCACTTTTGTGTCCAAGGAGTCTTGGCAAATAAAAAAGTTCTTTGAAGTCTCATTCAGGCAAAATAAGGTCCAAATAGAAGACTCAACTCGTCCAAAACATAAATGCTGGCTGGCTCTAATAACGGGCTTGAATTTTAAGATTTCAATTTAAACTTAGAACGCAACAAAAGCACTGCTAATAAAAAATAGTTTAGTTGCAATTTTCCAAACTTATACTGGCCATTATACAAACCATACAACGCACACAAAAGAAAAAAACAATTCGAATCCTCCAAAAACATTCTTAATTCGAATTAACAAAAACAAAACACTATCGCTAATTCACTCCCCTCGCAGAGTTGGGCACAACAAAAACCGTCCCGTAACGAATAGCTAGTTATTCAAAGGACTTATTACTCATGCACGAAAATCCGATGTAAACATAATAAACAAAGAGTGGAAAGGGTGGACAGACGAGTACTTAGCGTAAGCCCCAACTCGCCGCTGCAAGAAAGGAAGATAGGGACTTAAAAGTTGGAGTTAATCACTGAAATAATATTTTGCTTCGGCCTTTGATCTTGCGCGTGCTGGCATTGGTCATGTAAGATGAGGGTTCAAATCTTCATAACTTAGTTAATCGGTAGGTCAAAGTGAATTCAAAGTAAAGCCCTTATTACAACGATTGAAAACAACTGTTTATAGTAAAGCAGGCACTGGCTAAGTTGTACAAAGCGATGAGTGGTAGTTTTTAAGCAAATATTGTTCGGGTGTATACCTACTGTTGGGTTTTTGTAGCTTCTCAAAATACTACCTCATCTCCCAGGTCATTGTTTGAGCCCATTCATATAATTGCGGTATCGATACGTTTTGTATTGTGTAAACTCATAAACTAATTATGTGCGTATTTTTTCTTAACTGTACCATAATAATATTACCTACGTTAGTCCCAACAAGGATACAATTTTGAACCTTATATCCTTGACTTAAAAGTCAAAATTTTGAGCATAATTACGCCGGCGTCTTTTATAAACAAAACCCATCGCGGTGCCTTTTTACCGGCTTCAAAGGGGGAGGTTCACGGACGCGCATTAGAAAAAAGGCCTTTACGTCTAATAAGGTGATTGACACGTAGTTATTTGGCCAAATCGAACAGGAAACGCGCATGAAATTATCAATTATGTTCTTTTTTTAATTTTTTAAATTAATTTTGGGAATTGGACGTCGTAAGCTTGGGACATGTTTTAATGTCAATCGTTATTACCGTTAAATATTATGTAGAGTTTCAATTCAATAAAACTGCATAAAGTAGACGATTTTAAGCCACAATTAGATAATATAGAGTATTTTAGACGGTGTTTCAGGAACTCTCTTTAATTTTCAAAGGATTTATAGCTTAATTTTTGTTTTGCAGGTACTAACGCAACCACCCACCCCATCAGAACCTTCAACTTCCAAAGAACGTTCATCGACTCGCAGATCGCGCTTCGAGACGTGGAGTTCAAGAGTCCACCGATGAGGAGCATACGCTCGCTGTCTCATGAAGAACGGGAGTACAAGACTAATGCCAACCTGCCCACGGGAGGTGAGTACCTACTGACTTTGTTTCTATGTATAAGTCTACAATTTATCTATCGTTTAGAATCCTACGAAAGTTTATAAATTTCCTAGGAAATTTAGTGCGGTTCTTGTTATTTTTCGGTGACATATACAGCGCGGGTCTAAAGAGGCCAACTCACAGAATATTGCTAAATGCAATGAAGAGTTACGAAAGTTCAAAAAGCTTTTATATAGTCTTTTTCAGGACAAAGATTTCTATAAAATGCCGTATCTCAAAATATGTTTAATAACTGCCTCGCGATACCAGTTCTGTGCATCCGATAAGGTTTCAGCTTGAGCACAAATCAACATGATGTGTAAAAAACGTATCTCAAAAAATTTACCACAAAATCCAGTTTATAAATCCCGCTGTCTCAAGATAATTTTAGTAGATCATAAGCCTTTTAACAACTGAAACTTTGAAACCATGTAGGATACATCATTTTAAAGGTGCCCGTTTAATTATTCACTGAATATCACTAGGATAACCAAAATATAATGACCGGCAAACGTTGATGCACGCATCATGATCAATAATTTCAAAACTAAAACATTGCACGTCGCAAACTTATAATAACGGCAACATTTTTCCATTCCGCATAATGTTGTAAATCGTCCTAAACGGCGAAGATGTAATCCGTGTCGTGATTATGCCCTAAATAACTGTAAACGGGCCTGGGTTTATTAAAGCGCGCTCATTACCGTGGCCCAATCACAGCCTCTAACTGACTGCCGCCTTATTTGCCGACGAGCGAAGGCAAAAGACTTAGGCACTACTAGAAAGTACATCATTTATTCCCAATGATACTCGTTTAAAGTGTATAGTATAATCTAAATGTAAATTCTGACGAATGCAAAGACAAAAGTGAGTACCGATTCAATCAATGCTATAAGTATTATCTATGTTAATCTATGGGACAAAAAGACAACATTTGTAGCTATTTCGGCAGTAAGTTGAGCGACTCTTTATAAGAACGTGTTTTAATAACGAGAATATAAAGCTCGTTGCTTCTTCCTTCTTGAATGACAAGAAATTATCCTCCTGAGTGTTTTCTTCAGGGCTTACGCGTATTTCCTACCTGGTATATAAACCAGATTTTTGTGAATCTACTCTTACTAATAATGTGCACATATCAGCTCATGGTTTTCCCCTCTGTGGAATCGCAAGTAGATACGCAACCCTACAATATGATATTTAATCATCTTTATTAAAAAGTGTCATCATAATATTTTTTAGGATTAAACTCAACTGAACTACATTAAACCATTAATCAATTTAACAAACAATGCTGAAATGCTATTCATTAGGCAGATTTGGTGAATTGTCCGTTTTATTTTAAGCTTCATCATAACGCCACATAATTATGACAGGTCGTTGACCAGACGGCGATATTGCTTTGTATTACTGTCACATTATGAAAAGCTTGATGATAAAATAGGATCTACATTAAGTTTTTAATGAGTGATCCAGCCGGCCGTCTATAAATACTAACTAGAAGTTACTTAACTCTAATGTAGGATATTATTAATAACATACTGATGAGATAATGCTACTTAGTTCACTCTGTGCCCCTTGTGTTCTTGTAATAGCTGTGATTTGAAAAATTGAAAAGATTTTGAGTTCGTTTATTCTATGTAAGGTACCTACTCTTTTCGTTACAAGTTAGGTGGTTTATTACCAAGCATAAAGTAAATACTTGCTAAGTTTTCTACATCCTTTCCAAGTTACCTACCTCATAAGAAGAAAGGCAATCGTGAATTATAATCTTACTATCCATAGAATTGTAAATGATGAAGGCTTCGACCTTGTCTGGGAGACTGGAGCACCTTTTTGACCTTGTCTGTGTCAGACCTGACTGTGGCAAACTCAGCGCTCTCTGAAAAACATGAATCTTTTAAACTGCGATCTCCAACCCGCCTGCCAAGCGTGGGGATTATGGCAAACCCTCCACTATAGTGGAGGAGGCTCAAAGTCCAGCAGTGGACTGTAAAGGGCTGTTGATGATGATGATGATGTGGCACCTTATTAACTGCCGCTTCTAAGCCTAGGCGCAGACCATCGATTTTTCGTCGGCCGATAGTTTAGTCGGGCAGTTGATCAGTATGGGCATGTATGGAAGTGCGCACATTACACCGATTTGATTTGGCCGATTCTTCATACAATTTAAAATCGGGTGCAACTATCGGCCAACTTAAAATCGGTGGTCTGCGCCTAGTCTAAATGTTCTCAAGCCTTCATAACTCGGGGGCGTGCGCGCAGCAATCCCGCTTTCATCAGCACGAGGCGGCAATCTGCGCGGGCGCACTAATGCAGGCGCCATTACGCACGTTATTATGCCGCCAACTCATGTCAACTGCGTTCTAGCATCTTCTCCGTTTAGGCAAACGATAGTTCATGGCAAATCCTAAATCTATACGAGGAAAAATTTGCATTTTTGTATGTTTGCAGAAATAAAGCCAATTTGGTTCATGTGCTACGAAACTCGTAGCATCAGAAATATAATGAGCTGATATGAAAATTGAGTCTATTTAAGGCTTCATAAAACTGAAATTAAATATTATCTTAATGGATTAGTCTTCTTTTCATAAAAAGACCATAGTGTTGAATACTTGGGCCCGTAAATTATCCAAATTAAAATTCTACTAATCACAAAACAGAAAAGTTACCCAGATTTTAGTATGCGAGTTTATGCCTTTAGTTCATTGAATAAAAATGAAACATCACAGTTTCATAAAAAAGAATTTCTCTGAAAATTGCTAAGCTAAGTAAGATCAGAAATAGCTTATTATGAAGTGATTCAGCTGACGAGAAAGGCGTGAAATAAATCGTCAGTTACTATTTACGTAATGGCTTATTTCCCGCCATAAAATAAATTGTTCACGCTTCCTTCGCTTCACATTTCGAGAACTTGAATTGAATCGTCGATCTTCAAACTACTACTGAGTATTTTATTTTCAATTAACAATTATATTTTGTATCACTCTGATTAGTGGGTTTATAATCGCGTGAATGGGTATCAATATACTCGGATAGGTTGATAAAAAATATAAAAATGACAACCAACCCTGATTTCTTACTTAGTTTCGAAATAGATTTGATACTTTTATATCAATAAAAAGAACATTCGCAGAATCACTTATTGCTCTCAGAAAATAGCTAGCTTTTACAATGTTGCACGGGTAATTGCCGTATTATACGCCCACAGTGTGCCAGACTAACTAGATAGAGGGAAATTGTATTGGGAATGTCCTTCATCATAGCTAATGTGTCAGTCAATCAACAAATACGACCTTTTAAAGTTTAGCAAACAGCCACAACTTCTGTAATAAAATAAAAAAAAGCATTTATTCTTTCTAATTTATTGAAAAAGAGGTGGGAATATAGGCAACGCCACTCTTGTAGCGGAGTTTTGGGTTGACACTGCAGAACTGTGTAGGTTTGTTGTCGACACGACAAGAAGAAGAAGTTAGGAATCTTTGGTACAGAGTTTTTTTAAATTTTAACACTGGCCAGTTGAAAAAAATTTGGGTTCCAAAACAAGAGAACATCGCTCAAATAGGTGCGTTTGAATGTAAAGATGATTCCACACAGTGTTGGCGCAAACAAACAGTGGCGTGGACGCGAGGCGGCGGCATCCACCGACAATCGGAACCGGCAATTACGGGCTGATGGAACACCTTGCCCCGGCAGGGTGGCCAAATATCCGTAGGCCTAATGGATTCCGGAGTTAGTCTATTGTTTGTCTGGCCACGACTTGTTCTTTTTAGCAATGACACATTTACATAAACTCGTTCATAATGAAAATAAGATCAGCAAGAGCAATAAACTAAATTCGTAGTGATGAATGAGGAATAATAATGCAGAAGCCCAATTTCTCCTAATTCATTGACTCTACTATGTGATACTGCTTTTGTTGTTCCGTCAAGTAGCATCTTACTAACCTTGTTCTAAATTACTAAAAAATCTATGTTAGAACAATGACCTGTCAACACGTCAGAAAATCTAAATCAGTTGAAACCACTATTGCTTCATTTTAATTTCGATTAAATCACAAGATTCCTGAAATCACATCGACAAACTAAATTGCAAAAGTCAGATGTCATTATAAAGTAGGTGCCTACCTACTGTTCATAATACCAAATGTCAAACTGCATATTATGAAACTAGATTTGTGGTCACCCCACGCCAAAATAGCCGGTCGCAAACAGATGACGAGCAACAATAAACATTTCGTATGATGAACACTTCGACTCGGGTCTGTTTTGGTGTTTCGGCTAAATAGTCTAAATTTGAAGTTTCTGATAACTTTAAGAATGATAAATACCAAGAAAGTCTAGTCAAGAAAGTCTAGTAATTTTATTTCTAACTATGAATAAGGTATACTACGATCAAATTAGACTATATCCACAGAATAAGTAATAGTACAGGTACAGAAGGATTACTCCGCAAGACGATTTAAATAAATGCGAGTCTTGCTACGACGCGATACAGTGGAATTCAGCTCGCACAGCACTACGTACCTACAATTTTATTCACCTACAAGTTTTGTCTCTTTCTATCGCGTGCCTCTGAACTCTTCTTACGCTGTTAGGGTTGCTGTCTAGTGAAAAAAAAAATAATCTACTTATTTGTAATGAGGTACGTATGTAGGTAAGTATGCATTCATTATGGAAAACCTTCATAGTAGGTTAGGTTCAACTATCCTAAGAATTATTGATTACCTACATGGCCAACAAACCTTTCAGCATCTTTGGGAAGCGAAAAAAAAAGATAAATCCGGTAGATTTCTTTTCGAATTTAAACACCCGAACGCCGCACAATATTTCTTTCTCTTTATGTCCATTTTTAAATAATACTTCGATCATAGAATTATAATCATACTACAACGCATGCCAGCGTCCTGACGGGCGCGCGCGTGACACTCGACTGACATAATACCCGCCGGCGGGGCGCTTCGCTGTAGGTAATTATCGGATGTACCGCGCGGAGTGAGCCAGGCCTGCTATATCACAGATATCATGATAAGTACTAGTACGATATCAAGTCAAAATAAAGTTATATACTTTCTTAGGTTCGTAGAACTTTTGTACATGTGTATTGATTGTGTAGCAAGTAGTTAAGTGGTAGTTTAATAACTTTAAATATGACATTAATGGTAAAGTTGAGATAATAAATCTTTTGATTTAACATAAAACACTGTGGCAAACTTGAAAGTTCCATAAAATATTTCCAGTTAATTTTTCCGCCTGTACCAATTCCTTCAAAATCCAAAATTGACTAGTCCCCAGGTCGTCGACCCGAGATGGCTTGAGAGTAAAATAATAACAATGACTTCAAATGCGATCCGGAGAAAAAACTGACTCCAGCTAGCACAATGTCATTACTGGAGGCGACGTCGTGAGCCAGAGAGTTAGGAATTGTAAGACAGAACCTTCAATAAAATATCTGTTCTTTTTATTCTGTGGTTTTACCATAAGTACTCGTATTCGCACTTACTACTACTTCCTAAGTATTTTGTTTAGGGCTGATTTTTACCCGACTACGGCAAAGCCAAAGGAGGGCCTCGTAACTTCTAAACTACTTATCAGAATTCGACAAATGACATATCATTAGAAGCGTCTTAATTGTCCGCTGGTTATAGGCTATATGGGGTTTCACAAAATCTAGTAGCGGACTAAACATACAGAGTTAAAAAATAAAGTTAAGATAAATATTCCGTGTTTGGTATCATTTGAAAGCGCTTTACTTACATTTTGAATATATATATATTATTAGCATTTGCTTGTAACTTTACCTGTATTCAAGGGATGATTGCATATAATTCACATCTTTTCGTTCATAGCTTCTTTACTACTTATTAGTTCATCAATTTAATTTTTGTTAATATTATGCGCCACAAATACACTTTAACACCAAAATAGTACAAATAATAAATAAAAAGTAAAAAAACTAAAACCCAACTACGACAAAAAACGACGCTGAAAAAGTATAAAACAAGATTTTCAGAATACTGAACTGAACTTGCTAATGTGGTTGCATATTTCAAACATGAAAATTACTATGCAACTACATTAGCAAGTTCAGTTCTTATCAATAGATTAACAAAAGCCTGTAAATGAAAAATCAACGCAAGCATAAAATATGACTCGGTAACAAGTGATTTGTTCTGGGGCCATTCTAGTACTTGCCGTAGGCAACATTTCTGCGCTTGTCTATCACTGTTCGGGGCAGGGGCAATCAGAGTGCCGACGCCATTTATTTATGCTCATGCACATTATATTAAATAGATCCATAATTTAATCTCAAGAAAATTATAATTGAGAGCATGAACTCTACAATTTACGCACTTCTATTCAGAGTTAAACCAAAATTATGTCGTTTCGTAAACTTGACAGATTTTGTGATCCAAATTGCTACCCATTTGCCGTATTTCAAAAACTCCTAACAGTATTATTGAACCTCCAATCAAAAAAACTATTTCGGAAAACATTCAATCTTCGAGCCACGGCTTTGAACAATATAACTATTACATCGCGCCTTATTTCCGGTACGATATTTCGATTTGATTGATCAATTTCGATGATCAATATCTCGGGCGCCGTGATTGGCTACCGGCTGCTACCTTACGTTTACCGCTCACACTTTATTGTATTTCGAATTGCATCGCTGGAATTGTACCTTTTTATTTTATTGGTAAGCGTAGAAAGGGAGTGATGTAGTGTGTTGTGGATTTTGAAATCGTAAGTTGGTGCGGCGCGTAGTCTTGTGGTCGTTCTTGCTCAAATAGAGTCAATCTCGGTGTGAGAGGGTCCGTGTGAAAATTTGATAACCGAACTATGGATGGGGCTGTGGAGCCGTGGGGCAATGGCTGCGGTTTGTGCCGGCTACTGTGGGATGTAATAAGCGTTGCGGATTAGCCGCCTTCGCACGTCCGAGCCAGGCGCACGAGTTCACGGCGAAATAGTGCAGGTGCTATATTTAGCGTGCGTTTCGTTTCTGCACCGACTTGGGTCTTTTAGGGAGATTATTATAAGCAGTCCTTATCCTTTTAACTACAATCATCAATAAATATCAGTTGGACTACTTCATTTCATCAAAAAATTGTAACTGTTCTATAGTTATCTGGACCACAATTTCCAAACCGTCAATGGCTCTTAGACTGCGTGATTTTTTATTAGATAAAAGTTTCATTTTGTCAATTTCATGCTATAGCTGACACCTTTGATAAAGTTGCACCAAATATTTCATGGAGGATTGAAATTAACACCACTTCTATTAATTACTTTTTCACGTAGCAAGCTCAAAGCTTCATTGAATTGTGGTGTAGTTTTACTCTGTTTTTATACATAATGGTCAAAATTTACCGTAATTTTCCAGTTGTTCATACGATACCTTAGCTTTATTGACGTTTATTTTACAAAATAGGTAATAGTAACCATGTCAGGGAAAAACTGAGTTAGTCAATTAATACTTAAATAAAAATCTTAAACAGGACCGTGCATTGTGGAAAACCTTGGAGGAAGCCTTTGTCCAGCAGTGGAGGTCATTTGACTGAAACGAACGAACGAACGAACGAAAAACCTTAAAAATGAAATCCACATATCCGCACATGCAACCCATGATTAGTAATGTATTAATTACTGCCTCGAACTAGAGAAAATTCCATAAATAATTGCACTTTTTGGTATAGAAGATGCAAGAAGTTTCTGACCAAATCTAGCTGCCTTTACGATACTATACTATACCCACAACCTTCATCGACTATACCGCATAGTTGCTACAGTTGTCCTACAGGAAGTGTGGTTTGCGGCGGGACTAATCCAGGAACCATTTAAAAGTTCTTATACCAAGATAAGGAAGGCTGAGTTGCACTATCTTACTTTAACTTTAACAAACGTTAAAAATCTGTCAAATTCCATACAAAAAACACCAGTTATTGTCAAAGTTAGGTGGTGCAACTCAGCCTAAGTCATTTACCTACAAATAACTAACAGATAACATTTTAATGTTTTGGCTTCATTTTCTTTTGGCTGCAAAGATAAAACTTCTTGTTTTTTAAGATAACCAGGCAAAGAAAATATTTTAAAGAACATTTTCTATTTTTCTGTCTCCACAGTACAATGGCAGTCAAAACAATCGCCCATCAAAAGCTCGTTAAGCTTTTCACGTGAAAATACCTAATGTTTTACTTATAACATAGTCTGACGAGCAAAATAGTCCTAAATCTGTACTTAGTACGAAATCTCACAACTACTTTTGATCAAGTTACGGAATCTCACAACCACTTTTGATCAAGTTCTGGAATCTCACAACCACTTTTGAACATCTTAGAGATGGTCATCTAAGATAAATTTTATTCGATAAATCTCTATACCTCCAATGACACTAATTATAAGCCTGTATCGATAATAGCCCGTAGTTGCAGCTACAGTTATCCCGCGGGAGCTGCGGTTTGCGGCGGGCTAGGGTTGCCAGGTGTCCGACTTTAGCCGGACATGCTTGGCTTTTTACGGACTTGTCCGGCCAAATTTTTGTCTTGTCCGGCT
Organism: Ostrinia furnacalis; assembly: GCF_004193835.3. NCBI lineage: Eukaryota > Metazoa > Arthropoda > Insecta > Lepidoptera > Crambidae > Ostrinia > Ostrinia furnacalis. The sequence goes on from NW_021134729.1 coordinate 273,526, forward strand.
TTAGTTAGGCTTATTATGTGGCCAGTCAAAAGTTGAGGCACACGCATACATTATGTTGTTAGGCTTGGGCTACCGCTTCGAAGATGATTGCACCCCCGGCTGTCCGGAGTTTAAAGGGTTGCCCGGCTAAAATGTCCGGCAAAATGAAGCACAGAGTCCGGCTTTTCTGTTTTTTGGACCTCACAACCCTAGGCGGGCTAATTCAGCCCCATCCCGGCCCAGTCTTTAATAGTTTTAGTGCGGTAGCAAGACAAGATCCTGATAAGCTGTTTTGGGCAGATGAAGACGTTTTGAATGTACGTGACTGGTCTATCGAGGGGTAGAAATGAGATCAGCTGTATTCAAATGGATTTTATAATCGTGTAAGTTTCTTTATACTTTGGTCTGTACTAGCTATCATAGTTGTTTTATAGAAATAACCAACGACATAAGTGATTCGAACAGTGGTGTTTTTCTTAGAAGCTGTTGTAACATAATTTTATTGAATTAAATTAAAACAGGTGGAGTATTTTAAAAAGATCAAGACCGCAAATTGTTTAAAGTAGATCAGTTATTTTATTTTAAAGGAATGAAAATTATATCTTTAGCATGCAATCCCTTTTAATAGGTAGAAAAAGTTATTTTATCATTTTACATTGCTATAAAGATATGTTTGAAGTTTGAATTGTGTGGTAGATGTCGTTTGACATAATATGGCCCATTTAAACTGGTTTCACCATCTTACTTTAACTTTGACAAACGTCAAAAATCTGTCAAACTCACAGATATAGATAATCTATATCTGTGAGTTTGACAGATTTTTACTTATCTTTTCTATTTATTGAATTATACTATCTGTGGTCAAACTCCATCCAAAAAAACACCGGATATTATAGTTAGGTACGGTCAAAGTTAGGTGGTGCAACTCAGCCTTAAAATTAAAAGAGAAACCATTACAACACTGCAGATACGAATTGCCAAAAATATCACTATGGAAGTTCAAGATAATTATTAATATCACTGAATTCACAAAATGTATTCACAAGTTTCCAATGCACGTTACGTGATTAGGCATTTTTATCTCTACAGCGTTAGTGTTGCCAGCAATTAACGCACTTTTCCCTCAAACATGATAGTCATGGACATGGTCAGACGTCTTCTATTATTCAGTGGACTCGTGTTCCCTCGCTCATTAGCGACTATTTTCCAAGCCTAGATTTTCACGAATTTACAATTGACCCGTAATGGCGGGAAAATGCGAAAACCGCAAAGACTGCTGCCGATGGGATATTTTGAGTTTTAACCGCGATACAAAAATAAACTGGACGATACTAAGTTTATTGGTAAAATTGTCTTCCAATTTCAATTAGCCGTATAATCTGTATAATATAACCAGTTTAGGCACTTTAAAAATTATGTAATTTAATCGTACATTTTTACAATAGCAGTAAGTACCTATGTAGAGTCACGATTGAAACTCGAATAGACTACATAAAAATAGACCATAATATGCAATTTGATGCATTTCATGGATTAGGCTATACCTGCTTCTTACATTTTCACTAATAGTTTCCCTATGAAAAAGGCTTGGTGTAAAAAATATCTTTGGTCAACTCTAGAATTTTATTAATTGTTCCCATTTAGTTAGTTCCCAGGCTAGTTGCCTAAAAAAAATTTTTTAGTCCGTAATGTTTAATATAAAAAAATATTGGACACATATATTTTTATTTGTCAATCTAACAAATAATTACATAGTTATGGTGCGTTGAAGTTGCGCACGACGTCACAACGTGCGGCATTTTTAAGCAAGCGTTGACGTCACGGGCCTCTTCTTATGAACTTTGGGGCGCTTTATCTCTTTAAATTTTCATTAGTTTGAAAAAGTGAAAAATACGTGTAGAGTATTTTTTGATAAGTTAACTGACGGACTAATTAAAACTCTTGCTTTTTGACCCAGGCAACATCCCCATTACCGACTGTGACAAACTACAATCATTTCAATCATTAAATATAGGTAATTTAAAATACAGTTGACTTGTCGGAACCAACCTACATAATAATAATATGTGGTATATTGCCTCAACCGCGGTCGAATGTCGCGGGCCTGCGGTCTCGACCGACCGCGCCCTCCTAACATCGATTAGACAACTGCAGATCCTTAATCGGCAAACCTCAAGAACGAAAGACATTCTGTTTCTATTCTAATAAAGGTGCATTTTAAAATATTTGTTAGGTAATCTAGCAGTTATTGCTGTGTGGATAACTGCAGTAAGCTTTTACAACGTGTCTTTTAAAAAAATATGGTTTCTATGACTTTCAGTGATGGAGCAGAGATCTCCAGCAGCGCAAAAAACAGCTGATCACATAAACCTTTTTTTAATTCAATTTTTAGCAAGGCACTTTAAAGTTTAAGCCTTTTATATTATCGAGTTCAGTTAGCAAACCATGTGTTAATTAGATTCTACCTACCTACTTACGCCACTGATAATTTGCGCAAGAAGATTTAACGGTCTCAACGATAAAATCATAAAAAATGAAATCACAACTAGCAATCATCATCAGTCGAAACAGATAGAGAAACAGTGCACTCCCCAGAATCCGGGCAAAAAACTCGTTAGGGCACGATCCGGCCGTTTTTGCTCTTCCGCTCGGAGCCGTCAAAAGAAAATTAGAATACTAAAGTATCGATGGTAGCCATAACCGATCGCGAGCACGTACCAGCATTAAAGAGCATCAGGTCAGGTGGCTTTCAGCCGTAATGTCTCGCATTTGCGGTCGCTCGCAGGATACGCGCTTGTCGAGTAATGAGCAACACATAACGAAACCTTACAAATAATTCCACCCACGAAAAAAACACACCGAATCACGTACTCGTATCCTTCAGAGGAAAACGCGTATCGGATAGCATGAGTCGAACGTCTCTGTCTTTTCTTTATATCACTAAGAAGAAAGAGCGAGACGCAAAATTAATATGCGCCCGCGATACATTTTTGAGGTGTCGGCCGAGCTCAATACAATCAATTATTGTTCTACGTGTTGCACGGTTACCTTCTGTCGGTAAGTGTTTCAGTACACAAAAAATGCTATTGTAAAAATCGTGTAATTTGCGTAGACATCAACTTTAGTAAAGTTCAGGATGATTACGTGTAATTTGTTAGGGGCCGTGTAGAGTTGAATGGAATGGCAAAACTTGAATTTAGAATGCTTGGGTCCGTCGATGTCCTATCAAGCGGTAATCATCTGATTACGCCGCTGAGTGCACGGGTGGAGCGCACGCGGCGTGTAGTGGTACTTTTACATGCAAATATTTGGCAGTTGCTCTCGTTTTAATTGAATCCGTTGGAGTCTTATCTGCCCTCGTATCAATTAATTTATTTCAGTGGTTAATAATTTACAACAGCCGTTTATTCGGGACTGTATTGATTCTCATTTTCCTAGTGAAGCTTTCCGGAATTTTCTCATTGGAAGGATTTTAACTCGGAATAGGTTTTGTTGGAATGTACTACTCGTAGAAAGGAAGGTGATGTTTTATGCGTATGTATTGTTCTTTATGGCTGCTATATGAGTTTTCTTTCATCCTCTGATGCTGAAACAGTATCTATTCCCGTCTATAAAAAATCCCAATGGTGTGTACCGGTATACGCGGCGACGTGATAGGTAACGCTAGCCCGCATATCGCGTGTTCCCAGTATAGAGTTACGAGAGCGGCCGGCTGTATCAACGGTCGTCAATCGCTCGGATCCATTCCGTGTAACAATACCTCCGGTGGGGCCAGGAGAATGTGGGACGTTGCATACGCTGAAGCGGTAGCGGGTAAAAGCATCGTAAGACTAGAAATGTCAGCCCTAAAACGCTATTACTAACTGTAATAACGTCTAAGCGTGAGCGCTTCTATTTTTTTACCATACCAGAACAAAACAGAGAGCTTAAAGAAAAGCTGTACAGTCATAACAGGTTAATTATTATTTCAAACAGTAAAAAAGTTGAGGGTAATGGCAGTCGGATAACTACGTAGTTGCTAAAACGACATTCAGTGTAGTGTCATAATACTCATTTCAGGATTGCAACTTAAGAGTCAAGGTAATGTTACTTTAAAACTGGAGCAATACAAGCAGCCTATACACATACAAAATAATAGCTACATACTCGGCTCTTACTAGTTACCAAGTATACCTACTCCTAAATGACATAAGAACTCGTATTTTTTTAACTTAAATTTTCAATTTGTTTAAGCAACACGTGTTCGAAACTATTAATTCGTGATCGATTACGATACAAACACAAAATCACAACTCGCTTGTTTCGTGGCCCCACCTCTAATCTAGGCAAGTTACACTACCCGCAATGAACGTGTCTTAAGAATCAAACGCATTGAACTGGACAATGTTACCGTTCGCACTTACTATACGGACTCTAGTAGTATACCAGTTTGTGCGAATGTCTAATCGGATTTGATATCTTAGCTTACCACGTTACGCGGAAATGTGATACCAACGTCACTTTGCATTTGGGTACTTGACCTATCACAATATTGATGTGTAGTTTTGTGACATAATTTGGTAGTAAAGTTGACTTTTATTGGCTTCATGATTTGCTTAGATTGACTCAGGCATATTCTCTCTTTTTTCGTGTGTTAATAATTGATTTATCCTTAACCAAAGTTAGTGCTGACTGAAACTAATAAATAAGACAGACAGTTCAGCTGTTAATCAGTATGGACATGTACGGAAGTGCGCACATTGATATCGGCCGATTCTTCATACAAATTAGAATCGGGCCCAACTATCGGCCGACAAAAAATCTGGAGTCTGCGCAGAATCTTAAAGTATCTTATAAAATACACGAAAAATCGTTCAGACATTTTCAGCATCCAATGAAGAACTCAAGTAGGTCAGTTTTTAACTAATTTTGTTTGGCGCATTGACTTACTTGACTTATGGCCCTATATCCCCTAGATGGGGCAGAGGGCGTCCACAACAGTCCTCCATCGCGTTCGGTCTTGAGCTATGCGTTTGATCTCGCTCCAAGTCTTGCCGATCTTCTTCGCCTCGTCTGCCACAGTGCGCCGCCAAGTTTGCTTAGGGCGACCACGTTTACGTTTTCCTTGGGGGTTCCAATCCAGAGCCTGCTTGGGGATGTGATCGGGATCTCTTCGGAGAGTGTGGCCAATCCAGTTCCACTTGCGGCGCTTGATCTGCTGGTCGTTTTGGCGCATTGAAAAATGTTAATTAATACGCAATTATTTTAAAAGTTCTGTAAGTAAATATAGAATTTCTACAATCTACAATAATTCTCTGCCATACCATACCTAATGTATTTCATTTATTTGCTTAATTATTAACTTTTGGTCACGCCATAATTTAATGTCGTATGTACTTTATCGCGGTTTCCGCAATTATTGTTTGGTACAAAAACCCATAGTTAGTCGGTTATTATTTGTTGGATCGATATGACATTAGGTACTTAACTTTTAAAGCACCTACTTATGTATTGCTATTTTTTTTTATCTGAAGCTGAAGCAGAGTTTATGTATGATATGAACGTGATGAGTTGTAACCGAGGAGAGTTGTGATTGTGTCGATTTTTGGAAACCTATTAAAATCAGCGAGGTTACAACAGCGCGCATTTGTTAACTCGAGACTTGATAAGTTGTAAGTAGTACTTGGTAAGCTTGGTAGTTAATTTAATAAGTTCCAAAAAATGACAAAGTCACTTCTGTTACATCTCACCTCGGTCTCCCTAACTGTTAATAAATACAGTTTTGATTCATTTTTTTGCGTTTTTAAGCAAGAATGTATTTAAACGATTATGTACACTTAAAGACTATCAGTATGATCGTCACAGACATCGCCTGCCTCGAACGCTGCGCCCGCGCACGTAAACGTAATGATAGATCGCCCGACCGCAGCACGGGAGCGCGTAACCAGTTTGTCTAGATAGGTTTTTCTTTTAAATATCTTTTTCACTATGATACGCTCATCATCTTACAATTTTTTTGTAAAATATAGCAGCGTTGGCTTCTTGAGTTTTCTACTATACAAGGTGACAGACTAAACTCTACCTTGATAGTTTGGCAATAATGTGCAAGTAGAGAGTGTAAAATCACCTTGAATCGTGTAAAATCATATTTCAGTTAGATGTATTATGTAGGTAAAAAGTAAAAGTACTAATTTGACATTACTTTTCATTTGTTATTAATGTAGTATGACTGACGTCAAAATGTAAATTGGACGGAAAATCACAGAAAAAATGTGTGATTGCTGAAAGAGCCAAGTGCTCGTCGGTTTATTATTTTCTAATAATTGAGTAAAAGTTGCAGTGGGTGCAAAACTATAACCTGCGCTATTTTTTTATTTCGTCATATTAATTATGAAAATGTATGCTACATGATAGAGTTATAATTAAGTTTTCAGAGATAAATTAATTAATTTTATCACAAACTAAGTGCTTATTAACAATCGGTAGCGACAGAAAAACCACAGGGCCATCAGATGAAACCTTTTTACAACACCTAATTGATTAATATTTGATGGCGACCGCAGAATCGTTTCACATGCTTATTAACAATTATACAATGTTAAATTATTTTACCCATGTAATTCATTATGACGTAGCAGGAAAATAAATATGTACGCCCATTGCCTGAAGTGTTACAAATACATAATTACTCATTGTGTTTAATATTTTGTTCAGGTCGAAACTTCCTTGTGTTACATCGAAATTGTGTTAGTGTTATTGATATTTTAAAAATCTAGTTTATAACTTTTACTCTGAGTATTAGCGATGCTTTCAGACATTAGCGAAGAATATCATCTGAAGTACCTACTTAATTCCCCAGTTTACCTACTATATCCCCACCTACAAATGGGTAAAAGACTTTGGCAACTTTGTTTGCTCAAACTTCCTAGCCAAACTTTTCAATTATACAGTAACGTTACTCGTTATGTTGTTTACCGTATTTAAACAATGCCTTAAGATTAGTTTCTTATTTGTAACTTTAAAGTTACAAATAAGAAACTAATTTTAATCTTCAATGTTTTCAATTAAACTAAATTGGGTATATGTAGGTACTTACCTAACTTTACACAATTTGAGGACAAGGTAAACACACGAGCCGACACCTGATTATAAACGTCGACACGTCAATAATAAGCTAATTGGTAAGCTTGCATGTGTGACGTGTGTAACAAGAACAAGCGGCCTGATCAAAGGAACCTAATTACCCCACCCCTCCCTAATCTACGTGGTGATTGGTCGAGCGACGTATTTGCATTCGACAACTACTTGACGAGCTACAACTTTGGAACAAATGTTGGCTGAACGTTTGCCAAATTAGGCGATGCACTTTTTGCGAAATTGCACCGGTAATAAGCCAGTTATAAATTAGAAAAGTCAGCTGCATGATATGGAGAACTTATAATCTGCGTTATGACCAGCACATACCTAATAGTTTTGAGTACTGCGTTAGGATACTTATTATTTGGACTAGCGGCCGCCCGTGACTTCGTACGCGTAGATCCCGTTTTACCCCCTTCATCTATCTTACACAGCTTAGATTTGTCATACAAATGGTTTTTCCCGTTAACTCCCGTTTCCGTGGGAATTTTGCAATATTCTGTTGTAACTAAGCTTTAAGTTTACTAAGGTACTTACCTTCATGCCAAATTTCAAGCGTCTAACTTAAGCTTAGATTTTTCATACAAAGGTATTTTCCCGCTAATTCCCGTTCCCGTGGGAATTTCGGGATATTCCTTTCTTAGTGCACCTCTACGGTACCTAAGCTACGTCCCTTCCAAATTTCAATTGCCTACGTTTAGCCGTTTAGGCTGTGCGTTGATATGTCACTAAGTCAGTCAGTTTCTCCTTTTATATGTACAGTACATACAATATTTAGATAGATTCAGTACAAAAAGCTCACAAAATAATGTTGTTGCAGCAATGTCAACATAAAAGACTGCCTAAAAGTAGGCACTACAGAAAATAATGCTTAGTGAAATTATGAAAGTTCGAATTATAAAACTCTTGAATAAATAGCCTAAACTGAAGCATCACTAAATCTCGAACGTTATTAATTTAGGATTTTTGGTAGAGCTCCAAACTTCTTCGAAATGTCTACTTACTTAGGCTGAATTGCATCACCACATTTTAACCATGACTTTATCCATACCCGGAGCTTTTTGTCCATACAAAATTTTTGTCCAGACAATTAACTTTTGTTTTTTAAAGTTAAAGTAAAGATGGTGCAACCAGGCTTACAATTTTGCACTCGCACAGCAACCGCCCGCGCCAATTTAAAATCAGTAAACAAACTATAAAATAAGACAACCCGCATACCCTGCCGAAGCTCTACAAATCTCATTGACTCCCATCAGAATATTCTCACCCGGGCCGGGTTGTTTTTGTTTGTTGCTTTTTTGTCGGTGATCACTTACAACGTAACTTGACGTAATTCGATACATCCTGCGCCTGCGCACGGCTCGATCAACGTAATGCAAAGATGAGGTGTATAGTTGGGAAGGGTGATAGGTTTTTGTTTTACTCCCAAGTAGGAGTACGCAAGTGCGTGCAGTAGATTTTCTCGAGACACCTAGCTTACAAGATTTTCAGTCGTGATATTTCTGTTATCAAAAAAAAATTCATAGCCAATGCAATTAAAATTCAGATGCTGATTGGGGTTTTCTTTATTCATTCATCATTCATGGTTGAATAATTTTCAAAGGTATTTTTATAACTGGGACCAAAAACATCTTCTTAGGGATTTCGACCCATGGGCGGCATCTTGTATAACTTGAAATGTGATTTGCTACTACTGTAGAATCCATGCTCTACTCCGCAGAATTCTTACGATGCATTGCAATTGAATGCATAAAATAGGTATCCATTATGTTGGGTTTAAATTGTAGCCAGCTAATTCTTACCATTCATGCTGAGATTAAAATTCATCATTTCAATTTCTGCCCGGCCGGGAATCGAACCCGGGATCTCTCGGCATAGTAGTCCGTTTTAGAACCACTACACCAAACGGCCGACTACTCGTAATATCCGTAGACCACATTGCACGCAAAATACATCGTTTCTATAGTTTCACTGTGTTTTTAGATTTGTTGGTATTGTCTAACTACTTTACATTTTACACTTCGAAAAATCTATCGAAAGTTCTTTCAAATAAATGAAACAAATGCGCTAATTAATTCCACATTATCATACTATCCGGCCGCAGAGCTGCGCGCGACAGTTCTCAGGCGCGATTTCATTTATAGTATCGTTGTTTTCATTTGCATTCTCGTTATTCGTTGCGCGATGTTTTGACAGTTCCGAGGTGAGGGTGTTAATGTGACATTACCGCCCCCTGGCGGGCGGGGTGGTAATTATCCCACGTCAGCGGCAGGCAGCCTGTCCGGGCACACTATGTTAACATCTAGCTTTCAGAAGCAGTCTTGTGCATAAAAATTGTTTGTAAGACGAATAATCTTTGACACGGTTGTAAGAAATAATTTGGTATAGGCAGTTATTGCAATTCACGAAGGCGAGTAAGCTTTACATGTGTGGTGGCTCGCTAGTTCGTTTTTCAAAAGTTTTGATAGATATTACACCAATTACACTAACGTTATGAATGTGTATTTACACATACACACACAAGTAAAGCTCAATCGCCTTCGTGAGTTGCAAAAAACTGTAATTAATTATTTATTTAAAACTTATTTGAACTGATCCAAAAGACTAACGAGTTCCATATGGCATGAAAAATGGCACTCTTCCAGTCAACCCTTGGGCCATAAGTACGTCCTCAGTAATAAAATCAAAGCATTCATAACACCTAACAGCGTTTTAACTTTCTTCGTTTCAATGATTTAATAACCTGAACCTCCTCGCATTTTCCTCACAGGTCTTAAAACTCACTGTTCACACTAACGAGTATTTTTATCCAAACAAATTGTCATGTTTAGGAGTAATAGAATTATACTTAACTATACATACAGTGATTAACGCTCGATCACAGTTAACTTTACTATTTACACTTACGATTCCTTTTACGGAAGATGTATAAACTCAAAAAACTAAGGCAACTAACTCTACATCCTAGTATACTGGACGCATATTGCACAATACATGTTCAAACACAAATAACAGCATCCAAAATAGCTCACAGGTTAATTAAAAACTCAATAATGAACTGCCGTTAATGGCATTTGTACTAATTCCAATTGCAACTCGAAAAGTGTATCTGATAATGATTTTCGAACGCGCTCGAGAGCTCCCAGCGATCCCACTTCATTTTGTGCTCCCACCGTTCGTTGCTCCTAATTTTGTTCGCTCGTACATGAAATTAAAATCGGTTTAATGTATAAATGAGATATGCACTTAATAAATATTTAATTAGGTATCTAAATAAAAGCGCTCGCCGGCCTGCGGTCTCGACAGATTGGAGCGTGTAAAATAATGGTGGCGCGATGAAAAACCGCGCTCCAAATTCCGATGACCTATTTGGTAAACTATTGTAATAAAACGCCGGATAATTGGTAATGTTTAGTAATTTTATACCGATAAGTATTATCCTGCAAATACATAGGCTTGAAAAAAACTGTATTGAAAAACTATACAAAATATTGAGTTGAGTAGGTATATTTCGGTTTCTGGAATTAAATCCATAATTTAAGCTTCTTTTTAGTTGGTATGTCTTGTGTCATTCTTCGTAATATTTAACCGCGTATTTATATTCTGCTTTTTGTCATGCAAATCAAACGATATTTCATAAAGTAATATGCAATTAACTGAATTATAAACTTATAGTAAAACTAAAACAATCCTATCACGAATTGCGTGACGCACGCGTTACATTTACGTAAACGGAGAACACCCACGTTCTATTATTGTTTACTTGGTTTCCATTCATGTTGCTTAGCCACTTGTTGATATAACTAGCCGTTTGTAAGTTAATAAGCTATTTTAGTAATTAAGTGGAACTACTAGTAAATCCTATCCTTATAATGCGTTTACAATTACTTCATGGGCTTATGCGATTTTAAGCTTCTATGGCATTAAGTATCCTACTAAAAGGGCATACTGTGTACCTTATTTTATTTTGAGGTAGGCTTGCTTTCAGACATTAAACCATTCATTTTAATTTCTCAAACACCGTTTACTTACTTACTAGGTAGCCGTGTAGACTTGCTTAGCTTTCGTGTCGTAGTAGTATTTATTGCAATATTTTTCTGCATTAAAAAGCTTGTTTCTCTAGATTGCCTGTATACACCGTAGATTCTTGATAGGTATTGTGTTGTGACCCCTTGAAAGCCATAAGTACTTAGTAATTCTGAAGAGCGGGAAGAGCCTGGATGCGGGCAGCGCAGGACCGTTCATTGTGGAAAACCTTGGGGGACCTTTGTCCAGCAATGGACGTCATTTGGCTGAAACGAACGAACGAACTTAGTAATTCTACTGCTCATGGCTTTCAAGGGTCACAACACATGGGGGTAAAAAACATCCTTTGTATCTGAAAACTCAATACCATTAAAGATATGAAGTTGTTTTAACAGATTTGTACGCTATATTTTATCGTTTCTCTTGTTATTGTCAAATATGAGTAAACTTTAAAAGTCTTTTTAAAGCAGATATTATTAGGCGTTGTTTAATAAAAACCCAGATCCTTTACGTCTTAACCTTAAACTATTGCACTTTTGCGGTCAGATCAGATTTTGCATTTTTCCACCGCCTTAACCTTCTAGTTTTACATAACATTTCAAGTTATATCATTGCAGTCCAGTCGGGAAATACCAAGCGTGTGTTTACGTCAATGGATAAATAAAGTCGTAAATTAACGACACGAATCATCGCTAACAGAATTATCACTAATATTAATACTATGAAAACATTTTGAAGATACGTCGGAGGATACTAAACTAACCTGCGTCTTTCTTGGAAACCAAGACCATGTTAATACCCGTTAATATTGGTACGTATAAAAATCACTATTCATTAATTCATTAATCATGCGTTCACAGAAATTTTTCCCACGTCATCATGGAATATTTTTTATAACAACATTTATTGTCTGTGCGAGTTTTTAGAGAATTTTAGACAATAAACACTATAAATGAATGTAAAACTTCAGTACTATAACTTTAGGACTAATTCAGTAAAACTGAATTATGTAAAATATCAATTTTACTGAATTATGAGTAAGTAGGTAGGTAAAGAATCATCACATATTATGCAAAGCAAGACCACATAATAATAATAATAATATGTGGAGGTTAAAGGCAAAAACCCCAAGCTTAATTATGACCAATTATCTAATTAACACAATGCTTTATTATAATAATAAGCCACAAATGTGTACATATGTATCGTATTACAACACTCTTATGATTCATGTCTTGTCACTTACAAATTACCCAAAATCTGAATATGTTTAGTTGTGTACGTGCTGCGCCACGCGTACGAGTTGAAGTACAGAGCATGTCAAGCTCAACAATGTGGTATCTTAAGTAATTGTAATAGAACTGATTTTACAATAGCAATGAATAGTCTGATATACTTTCGTGTACATAGGAAGACGTCTTACTAGCGCTACAATGCGTTATATCAAGCTGACTCAAGCGCGGCCGGGCGTCGGTGCTATGCGTCACGCACTTTGTAATATTGTCCTGCAAGCTCATTCAAAGTATTAATTAAAACAACTGCAAGGCTTGTTACTGCACCTTCACTAATAAATAATGTATGTCATAAATGTAGCGACAATCAAACACATCTTTACTCTTACTGTATATTATTTCTTTCAGATGTAAGCAACATCATAATTTATATTACTTGACAACTTTTAACAAGAGAGAGGTTAAGTATTGATTTATAAATCCGTAAATAAACTTTGTTTGAGCATTATTCTTGATTGCACATCTGTTAAGGTGTCTACCTTTTCACCTAATTGCTGGTCACCCTAAAGGCTCATAGTAACTGGCACCTTAAATTTTATTAGAGAAAAAGCCTTGCGCTACGTACGCTTGAAAATGTTTTGAAGAATTTTCCCGATTTTCCCAACATAAACTAACTCTACCCTAAACTAAAGAAGGAAATTGCATGTTATGCAATGGAAAACATCACGTAGTATCCTTCCTTTTTAGTTACTACTTGATACCCTTTTCAAATATGTGAAAATAACAATGATGTGACAATAAAACCAATTTTCTATTGTGACTCGATACGCGAGACTTGAAGGGTTAAGACAATTTATGTTATTATACAGGGTGTTAGGTAAATGGGTATATGAGCCGGCACTAGCCTATGTTAACATGGGCATATAAATGGTATGGTGAAGTCAGAAAATTGATATCTTCATTTTAATTAATTAAATTTTCATACAAATCGGATTTTATAAAATTTATTTTGTATGAAAATTAAAATAATTAAAATGAAGATATAAATTTTCTGACTTCACCATACCATTTATATGCCCATTTTAATTAATTAAATTTTCATACAAATCGGATTTTATAAAATTTATTTTGTATGAAAATTAAAATAATTAAAATGAAGATATAAATTTTCTGACTTCACCATACCATTTATATGCCCATGTTAACATGGGCTAGTGTCGGCTCATATACCCATTTACCAAACACCCTGTATAAAATATTTTACTTTTTATAATGCATGCATTTCAGCATACAAATCATGGTACTTTCATGGCAATTACAGTTACAGCTCTGCTACGCTTAAAAGACTGAACCGTAGGCTTTGAGGCAATGGCCTGTTACTACTATGTTTTATATTAAATACTAGCTGACCCGGCGAACTTTGTTCCGCCTTAATGGCAATAAATAACCAGACTTTTTTTTAAATTTCAAACGGGATAAAAAGTACCCTATGTCCTTCTCCTGGCTCTAAACTACCTCCCTGACAATTTTCAGCTAAATCGGTTCAGCCGTTCTTGAGTTATAAGTGGTGTAACTAACACGACTTTCTTTTATATATGTTACGGTTAATGTGATAAATTGAAAATTATTAATAATAACCGGTAAAAGTGATAAATTAATCACATTTAACAGTGATTATTTAATAATTCAACCTTAGTACTAACAAATTTCTTAAAAGAGAACAACATCTTGTGTATGTGCTCGTGTACAGCCAAACTTTTGAACGTTTTGATATCATATATTAATATAATTTGGCATAATGAGTTTGGAATGTTTCTTGCATAATATTACTTTTCCATGATGCCTATAACAAAAGGTTTTGATTTAAAGTGAAAAATAGGTTAAGGTGCGGCGGGGGTGGCCCTTGGGCCACCCCTAAGCCGCCTATTTAGTTTTATACACACATAAATGACCTCATATTAATCACATTTACCAAATCATGCGGTAATTATTCATAATAACCGGCGATTATTCATAATTTTCACATTTATCACTTTGACCGTAACATATACAGGGTGGAAACGATAAGTGATCTCACTCGATTATTTCTAAACTATACAAGATATTGAAAAACTGGTTACTGATCCTGAAAGTGCTTCACGAGCTCTTTCAAACGGTACCAGTAATAGGTTACAGAATAAACTGGAACTATCCGAAAATGCAATGTTTCCAGCTTCCATACTAAATGTATGGCCAACCACACAATATTAGAAGTGTAATTTATTTTTTGTTAAATAATAAACTTAAAAAGTCGGTTAAATAAACTCGTAACTTGCATCTTATTTAAAATTATTGGTGGAAAACATTAGTTTTAGGCTTTAGTTGCTTTAATATTATCAAGAGATGAGTGCCATGAATGTAATAGTACTAAATGTATGGAAGATGGAAACATTAAATTTTTGGATAGATCCAATTTATTCTGCAAGCTAATGTTGATACCGTTGGATAGAGCTCGTGAAGCACTTTTAGGATCAGTAACTAGTTTTGCGATATCTTGTGTAGTTTTTAATATTAAGTAACTTTACCAAATGTATGGAAGCTGTAAACATTGAATTTTCGGATAGTTACCAGTTTATTCTGTAACCTATTATTGGTACCGTTTGAAAGAGCTCGTGAAGCACTTTCAGGATCAGTAACCAGTTTTTCGATATCTTGTATAGTTTAGAAATAATCGAGTGAGATCACTTATCGTTTCCACCATGTATATAGATTTATTGCCTTACATTAGGAGTCAAATATGAAGGTTAAGTACCTACTATTTTGATAGGTACGTACGAGTATGCGCGATTAAGACTGAAGGAAGACTGGACCTGCAACGCTAATGCAAATCCACAGAATACCTAACATGGTCATGCTAATATTAATTATTAATTAAAATAAGTTTAAACAAAAGACAATTTGACATGTAGACGTGACACTATAAAAGTCAATGACATTGGTTTAAAAAGTTGGCACTGACCCAAAAGGCTTAGCACTTTCACTCATATAGGTACAGTCATACTAAATCGAGGTTGAATTACGATTGTATTCATAATTTCGGCTACGTGACCCCAGTTTCGTTGATTTACAGCCTTATAGGAGTGAATCAGCTGGCAATCCCAGTGCGTACGCGCAGGGTTCCGCACACGTGACTGGCATGACAAGTACTTGTTTAACAAAGATTGTTTGGCGACGACGATTACAATAATCTGATTTTGGGATGATCCTCGCAAATTATTTAAATTAATTATTGATTTATCTATGTAAGCCCAAGTCTGGCATTTGACCTCAACCAAAATTGACATTATTAGAGATGATACTATGATACATCACAAATTATACGAACTTAGTAAGTAAGTTGTAAGAAAGAAAATGTATAGGCTTACTGTAACGTGACTTCAAACAATAAGAAAATAAGCATACCTAGAAAAACTACATTAAGTAAGGCTTTTTCCGAAAGATCCACGACTCTATTGTTCTTCTTTTCCCACCGAGTTCATGAAATTTTAAAATTTTCTTATAGAAAATGGTTTTTATTATTTATGTCGTGGGTGGATCCGTTGGGAATCAAAGTATAAACTTACATTTTTTTAAACAATAGAACTGTGGATTTTTAAGAATAAGTCAGTTAATATGTTGACGAAATCAAAAAATACTATTCGGAAAACTGGTATCGTGTATAATCTTACTCATTAGACCTACCTACCAATCTTGAAGCTGAAATAATATTTGTAAGCTCGTTTTTAATTCACCAACGTCTGTTTACAGAAACCAGCGGCAACATTTTGGGTGCTAGCGAGTGGAACACGGGGTATCCTTCGTCCGCCACGGTGTACCCGGCCTACGGACCCCTGCAGCCGGCCTACTACAAACCCGACCCCACCATACATATCCCTGCAGGTAAAGTGAAGCACTGTGTCATCATAAGCTGTTGTAAAAGGGGTTTTGCCACAAAATGTATAAGTGTTAAAGTGATAATGAAAACCTAGAATGCTTTTTTTATCTGTTAAAGTTTTAGCCAACTTATACTACATAAAATACTATGTTTTGAATAATGGAGAGATTATGGAGTTTTGGGCTGACACTGTGTAGGTTTGTTGTCGACACGATAAGAAGAAGAAGATGTTTTAATTGAAAATAATATCAGTTCTGAGCTATCATTACAATTGTATTTTTCAGAACTCTTTATTATAATTCTAATATCTACAAATCCAAAATACTAACTTTTCTAATTCGAAACATTGATCCATTCATCACCATAATAGAAGTAAAAAATATCCTTTTATAAACTTTTAATTGATTTTTCCGGAATTTTCCGATAGAATCGAAAAGCTCTACTGTTAGTTTAAGCGTTGAGCGCCATCTGTTGATACATTTAGCAAACGGTAACTCTAGTCACAGAATAAATAATAGTAGCTCTAGTCCTCTTCTTAGCGCGAGTGGGTAGTGCGGGTACTAAAAAGATTTTCGTAAATAATGTGCAGAACTTTACGCCCGTATTCACAAACATTACTATGAGGTCTCACAGTGCGCGTGGACGCACAGGGAGTGAACACGAACCAATTACAGGGCTTATTCAACCCCGTGCGATCGATTTGCTACTTCACTTGGGCAAGCATCGTTTGTGAATACGGGCGAAGTAAGAAGAATACCCAATGAATAAAAACACCTGCCGTCACCACACGGCATGCCGTGTGGGTGACGGCAGAGTAGAATACATTTGTCACCAACCCCTACTCTTCCCGCGGGTGTCGTAAGAGGCGACTTAGGGACTACACATCAAACAGAGAACGGGTAGCAGCGCTCTCTGACAAACATCAATCTTTTAAACTGCGATCTCCAACCCGCCTGCCAAGCGTGGGGATTATGGCAAAACCCTCCACTTTAGTGGAGGAGGCTCATAGTCCAGTAGTGGACTGTAAAGGGCTGTTGATGATGATGAAAAACACCTGTGTATGAAAAAATAAATATGGGACAATATCAGATTTGTTATAACCATGACTTTGAATTTTGTTTATATTCCGTAAAATTTCCCTGTTACCTATAGTCAAATGGGACTTATTAATAATAGTGAATTTATGATAAACAAACTTCCTCAATTCGTAACCGTAATGTAGCGGTTTACCACATGATAAGTTCCCAATTGGAGGTAAACTGTATTGCTAAATATTCAATATTCTAGTACATATTTCGATGTAATGGTAGGTGTATGCGAAATAAAGGAATATATGTACCTAACTGTGTACATAATTGCAGTTCACTTTTATGGTTAAATCACACAGTTTATCTACTTAATTTACTATTTTGTAACAATTTAAACAACAATATTACTTAAGACTACGGATATTTTTCGGTTTGTTTAGATAGATATTTAGACAAAGCATGAAAACAAATAAAATTAAAAATAAACTCGAATCTCAATGGGATATAATACAGATAGACTTTTAGTCCAACAATGGGATTCCTTTTGTATATTATAATGTTTTAATAAACAAAAATAAGCTGAACTTGTTACAATCGTAAATATTTGAATAGGTACATAATAACTTGAGGAAACAAGCACTTTATATGCTAGTAGAAATAAGAAGTACCTAACTAAGTACCATCAGGGAAAAGATCATTCCATAATATTTACATTTCTCAACGAACTGCAACACCGAAAATCTTTTTGGCACCAATGAATGAACCAACCAGTCGATACTCTTGTTGTTTCTTCAACGATATAAGAGTAAGATGAAGATACAAATAATAGCAGACTAATAATTAAATACGTTTCTTTCCAGTGCTGCCTCCTGAGCTTCCTCTGGGGCACACGGACTACGGCGGCTTCCAAACCGGAGGCACCGGCTTCGTCAAGGGCAGTCCCGGGGGCCCGGCCCTCACTGAACTGAACACGCCGGCCCCAGTCCCCGCCCAGCGATACGACGCTAACTACTACAACTCCTGGCCCACCAACACGTACAACTACAACAACTACCAATACAACAACATAAACAACAACCCAGCCTGCCTCCAATCACATACTCCCTACATCAACCCCAATCCCCAAATGATCCTCCCAAACCTATACTCGACTGTCAACCAAAACCAAATACACGTACACCTGCACAGCTCCGCTGACAAACACAGCCTTGAGCAGTACATTCCCAGCGAAATCAAAATAAGCGACATCGACGGAGGCATCTCTATCACCACTGAACTCCAAGGCGCCGGAGAAACGTCGGGCCTCGTACAAACTTGCGACACCGGAGAAGAAGCCAAGCACGCCCTTTACGGCCCCAGCAGCCAAGAAGTCTGGCGGCCATATTGACAGTTCGCTCACCACGACAATCAACATTCCGTTGTACATATTGTGATATAGATTTATTAGAATAAATAATTATGAAATTCTAGATAATTGTATAGAAATAAATTAATGTTAAACATTAATTCGAAGTTAAGTGTTAAAATGTACCTTTTCATTTATGTTTAAGATATTAAATTAAATAAAAAATTATCCGTGTTTTATTAACAACAACAAAAGCTTTAGTTTTATTAAGATAATAATGAATGAAATATGTAAGTATCGACAGCTTTTAGATATGACCGACGATATTAACTTACTCGTGGGCTACAAGTTGGCAAGAAAGTGAAGTGTTAATTATTATGGTCAAAATAGTTATTAAATTAACTATCATGTTCATTAACGTGCATGAGTGCAGAAAAAATAAATAAACACTTTAAATTCTCTCAAGAACTCAAAAACAAAGAGCCACGTCATCGTTGATAATACTTACTCAAGGGTAACGGGAGATTAGGTGCAATAAATAAATAAATAATTCCATACGCTTCTCCCTTCATCCAGCAATAAACCGAAATTAACGAAAAATTGACTATCAGAATTATTATAATAATCCTCATTTTTTTTCCGCTAAACACGAATAAAATTAGAACAATTTTGAACATTTGAAATACTTTTTTTTTATTTACTGCTGCGTTCACTACAAATAAATTATTAAAATGTCACAAACTTTTTTTTATAAAAACCGGTAACGGTGGCACATCACTATATTAAGTGTTATCTGTGACAGATATTTAAATATTTATTTTTACATCTGGCAACACTACAGTGCTACGTGATAAAATGGCGTTGCTCATGTCTCCTTTGATTTTATGAAATAATAATTTGTGACAATTTTAGTGTTAAAAGAGTAATTATTTATTAAATAATAAAGAATAAATCTTCATATAGACTATTTACAAGTGTAAGTAACGCTTATAAGCTTTGTTGTGAACTTCTACGTCATTCCTTCCTACAGGTTTCCGATAACGGCGGACAAAATGCAAATTAAATGCCTGTTCCAGAATTAACAGTACTTGTTTGCTTGCAGTCGAAAAAGAACATCTTAGTGTATTACTGAGAGTGCAATGTCAGAGGAGATAGAGCGGCAGTGTGAGACGGCGAGTGACAACGCGGGCGGCGGCAGTTCGAAGGAGTCGCGCGTGTTATTGACCCCGCATCAGCTCGATGCCGCGTCCGCGGACTCGCTGCGAGCCGCATGGAGAACCCAGGACTTGTACATAGACCACCTCGAATCGTTGAACAAACAGTTGGAAGGTATTTACGAAAGTTTCCGCTTGTAGCACCCCGAGTTCGGGGTCGGAGCGAACCGCGAGTTATTAAGTTACCAATCGACAATACTTTAACTAAAATTACTAGTGTTACTGTTTTGACCGAATGCTGAATATGTTACTGTGATATTGTTAAGAAATATGTGGTACTGGTGTAATTTAGTTATGATAGTAATTTGAAGAGTTTGGTGTGATGCTGTGCCTGTGGACTGTGGAGTGATCAGTGGAAGTGATAATGAAGGCTCGAGGCCAAGTGGTGACGCCAGGTAACCCTGGATCAGTGTTCAGTGCTGCTATACAACAAGCATTACCCATGAAGAATAATGCTGAGTGGTCTACCCAAGTTACTCATACAAAAGTAAATATGTTTTTCTTCTTACTTTGCTGTATTTTGTCAAGATGTTGTACTTATTTGCTTTGTCTCTATACATTGATGTTGTGTTTAAAATGAAAACATGAACCAAATTAAACCCAACATCATATTGTTTTGTTTGTGAGTTAAAAAATGTATGACATAATGAGTGATGTAGTACTTAAAATGGTTGTCCCACTTATACCATCCCTTAAATGATTTCTAGTATCCTGTTATCATTTTAACAATATATTTAAATGTAATCCCTGTTAGTACTTAACCATTTTTCTACAATCACTCATAACTTGTTTAAAATTTCTGTAATTTAGACCTAAGACAATCAACATTTACTTGATTGTTAGCATTACCTTGGAATTCATGCAAAATAACATGTTTGTATTGATTTCATACATCTTATTATTTCAAAAACTTGTTTTTCAACAACAAAACAGGCTTGTTGCTTGGCATGAATTCCTGTTTCAAATGGGTTAAAAGATGTAGGTTCTGCTTATTTCTATACTTCACTAACTACAATTTTGGTTTTATATGGTATTTTTACTTTTTCGTAATTGTACTATTTAACTTGAAAATTAAAAATATAAGTTTTGATATCACTGTCTACTAGGATACTGATATTAAATATATTTACGAGTAAACAGAAAATCTTTGTATTCAAAAACTCAATCAGGTTCAAAAACTAGCTTCAATTAAGCTAACATGGTCATAATGTTTTAGTAATAAGATTTTAACTTTTGCGTTACATTTCATATTCACTTACTTTCTAATAAATTTGTTAATTTAAACTCAATTCCACTCTCAATTCAAATCAAAACACTTAGTTTTGAGTTGAGAGTGGAATTCAACTCAATAAAAGTCTCAACAAAAAATTACAGTAAGTCCAATGAAGGTTTCTTGAAGAAACTTCATTCTGTAAGTGGCTACAAAATTAATGAGAGAATGAAAATTGAGTGATTGTAATTTTAAACAGAAAAATCAGTTTTTTTAAGTATAAATTTTCACATAGTTTTACAATGCTTGCAAGCATTTAAATTATGTTCAACATTTTCATCGAACACAAGTTACCTAATTATAGGTCAAATGAAAACCCACTTCAGAGTTCCAAATATTTTATTGTTTGGAACTTCTACTACTTTCATTGCAACAACCAATAACCATTGCTGGATGCAGCCTGCTACCAACCAGTTATAAAGAAATTTTAAGGGAGGCCTATGTTCACCAGTGGACGTCCTGTGGCTAAAATTAAGATGACAAACCAAAAACTGCAGCTCGTAATATTTTTGAATTTTAAGAAAATACTTCCTGTGCCATAAGTGATATTAATATTGCCGACACAGACATAAGTAACATCCTCTAGCATGTTGGATACATAATGTTTTAAATTCATGTATGTATATTTGAAAATAATCATGTAAGCATGCTACAGACTTCTGTCAGTGATAGAAAAACTTTAAATGTGAAGGCAAGTTGGACTCGCACAAATGGTTCTTTAACCAACGCCCAACATATTTCTTGTTATAGATGCAAAATACATATTCTGTAAAAAAAATTGTCTACCACTCTACCTAATGTATGGTTCATGAGATAAAGCCTCCTGACAGCAAACAAAGAGCAGAGATAATTAAATAGGGTCTGTTTTGGCACTCTTTCACCTTAAAATCTGTTCTTACTTTACACAACTGACTGACAGACAACATATTATATTCCAAAAACAAATACATATTCAATATTTGAAAGGTTTGAATTTGATATTCAAATTCAAATGGTTCAATTAAATATAAAATTCAAATTGAAATTGAAATGGTTTGTGAGAATTTGGAAATATTTATAAACAAATGAAGACATCCTACTTACTTGATGTTTAACTTCTGAAATTGCTATTTTTCTATATGCTTTGTTTCCTTTCCTTATTAAGTACCTCTAGTTAACAATCTCACAAATTACTGCATTATTGTAATCTTGATTAGTTAAGGTGTTGTCGATTGTTATGTAACTGATTTGTATTGTAATTCTAATTCAATTCAGTAGTAGTAGGTACTTAAGTTACTGTAACTTATTATCGAATTATGGTGAATTTGTAAATACACACATAATAATTTTCTTAAACTGTTTTAAGTATAAGTGGAAATGAAAATGTAGGTAGGCCTATAAGTGGGTGGTAACATAGGGACAAGTTGTATAACTACCCTCTCTCACATCGCAGAGGTTCTGTAACTCGATATATTTTCTCTACTTCTCTCTCTCAACCACCCAATATGCTGGGATGAGTGAAAAAGACAAATAGAGCACATTTATCGAAATCATTCGAAGAATTTACTCGAATTAACGTGCGTACAAGACTACGTGAATTCTTTCAAAATGTGCTGTTACTTCAAACAACCATTATTTCTTCAGGAAGCCTGGAAAAGGCGAAGGAGGTAGAAGATAAGGTAAAACAACAATATGCAGAGTCACAACACAGAGAGAAAGTGCTTGTCCGGAGGCTTGCGGCCAAAGAGCAGGAGATACAGGATTATGTAGTAAGTTTCACTGCATAATGTAATCTCCTTTGGCTGTAATTATTTACGTAAATTAACCTTGAATTACTCTGATTATCTTCAATGGATTGATTCTGATTTCAAATATGTTTACATGCTTTGTCTCCTATAATTTTAGTCTCCTCATACTTGCAAAAATACAGTTTCTACAGTTGTGAATATACATCGAAATACCATAATCTAACTTGTTTTCTAATTAATGGAACAATTAGAAGGTAGTTCAAATTAAAATTACTCATTCCAGGGTCAAATAACGGAACTGAAATCATCACACGCGAGTCTCAACGGTCGGCCGACGCTTTTAGATCCAGCCGTAAACATTTTAATACTAAGGCTGAAGCAAGAACTAACGTCAACGAAGGCACGGCTCGAGGAGACACAAAACGAACTCTCAGCCTGGAAGTTTACACCAGACTCGAATACTGGCAAAAAACTGATGGCAAAATGTCGGCTACTCCACCAAGAGAATGAGGACCTCGGCCGGATGACATCTAGCGGGCGGATAGCGAAGCTAGAGGGCGATCTTGCGTTACAAAAGAGTTTCAGCGAAGAAGTCAAAAAGTCACAATCAGGTCAGTTGGATGTTGAAGTATCTAATTTGTACTAGATAAGGTTATCATCGAATAGGAAGTTTCTATCTGCTTATGATGCTACAATATTTGACTATTTTCTCTTATCAATATGTGGCCATTTGTGCCTAATTATAAACGAACAGCTATTAAATAATAACAAGTAGTATTAAAAAAAAACGCTTACATTATTTAAAAGGCTTCCAATCATCAGATTGTATTTCGGCTTCTCACTGGTCAAAACTTCACACCAAAATGTGTTCCTTCCTTGGCACCTAAGGCTAATTTACAACTAAGACCCGTGTTGTATTTGTCGACACGTTTCCACTGTCGCAACGCCTTACCAATAACCGCCTACATTTTAACTGCATCATATCAGCTCCATAAATGCCACAACTTGATCATAACATTTCATTATATTCCAGAACTGGACGAAATCCTGCAAGAGCTGGACGAGGATGTCGAGGGGATGCAGAGCACGGTTCTGTTCCTGCAGCAGGAGTTACGCGCGACTCATGCGAGCGTGAACGGCGCGCGCTCATCGCCCGCCGCCGACAAGCGGACCTATTCCGGCTCCAGCGCCGACACGCCGCCTGGCAAACGCCGACGCGGCTCCGAGATCTCTCTCGACTACAATGAGGACGAGAACCCACTGACCATCGCCAACGGCGCCGACTAGCCCCGGCGACCTGTGTTCTCCTACCGAACACGCTACCTAAACATGAACTAGTGAAACTCGTGCTCTCGTATCTCTCATCACGTTGAATAATTTCAATCATTGTGGGTGATTATTGAAACGCTACTGTGTTCGGTTCGATCACTCATTTCAAATGTGAATTTATGTATTAACACACCCGAAGTGTAATCTATGAATGAATTCTATGTACTTTCATTAGAAGACGAATATAATAAACGAATATGTGTCATTTCCATTGACAATGAATTGGTGATGATTGTGTCTGACGTGAAAATGAGACTAAGAAAACATTTGGTAAATGTATGGTTTGCGTTTTATGCACAACAGTGGACCATGTGATCAGATTAATAGTGAATCGTTTTTGACATTGTTTTTATACTTGAATATTAAGACAAGACACTCGGTTGACAATTTTATAATTTATTTATGATAAGTGCATTGATTGTGATATATATTAGGGAATCCAATGATGTATGATGAGCAATAACGATTGACTTGTGTTGCCGAATTTCATAGTTTATGGCATTTATTTTATTTACATGCCAGAGTTGTGATGAACTCGAGCCGCTTATGAGAAGTACCGCAAACACCAAGCCTAATGTCTTATTGATTGCCACATATTTATTAAATTTATGCGAGTTTCTACATGAAATGTTTCTATTTTCAAATTACAATGAATGTATATAGAGCTATGTTAATAAACATATATTACTGGCATCACACATCGTGTATTATTTGGCGTCAAACCTACGGTTGTAAAACAAACATGTTGATAACACAGAATCGACGAAACGTATTTCAGGTTGTAAAGTTTTTCTCAACTGTTGTAAAATATTTAATAGGATGTTTATTTTGAGTGCATATTGCATTCTATGTGCTATCGGTAAGAACGTTTGCACCATAATTTTATCGTTTAAAAGTGGCGAGTTTTTAAAATTTTTCATATTTAATTATTTCTTTGACATAAAGCACATTCTAGCGAAGTGAAAAGCGATGATTCAGACTTCAACGTCAGTATAGATCTTTATGATGGAGCTCAAGTGTGGGAAGTTGGACTTAGGAGCTCAAAAGATATCGTGCTCATCCGAAGCCTCATAAACAAGGAAGGTCAGTTATTTAAATTTAATCCATGCTCTCTTTAAAATGTAATTCTAAAATGTCTCTTCAAAATATACAGTGGCGTAGCGTGGCTTTTCGCCGCCCGGGGCCGTCCGGAAATCCGCCGCCCTTTATTTTAATTATAAATATTTTAAAGTTTAAGTATTATACAGTGTGAGTCACGTTAAAGTGTACATATGAAAATAGATGAAACTAGACCTGTTTTTATCGACAAAAAAGAGGTCAAATTTTTTTGAGATTTTTTTTTAATTTTTTATAGAATTTTTTTTCTTCCAATTACTTGTTGTAAAGAAAACGTAATAACTTTTAAACTAAGCGGTATATCTTGATAAAATAAAAACAGTAATAATGCAAAATAACAAGCGATACTAAAATAATACATAAAATACACAAAAAATGCCAACAAATAATAAAAAATGATACTTTTTGAAAAAAATCTGCTTAAAAATTCGTGTTTTTTTGGTTATTTGATAAATTTCTCCAAAAAATGCCCCTATAACAGGTGGTTTTTATTACTTTGTATTATTCTCTATCGTATTATCTTTGTAAAACCAAAAATCGCATGTCTCTATCCCTATCACAACATTTGCTATGATCGTTTGAACAAAGGCCTGCCACAACATTATTCTCCGCTACAGGTAGAGACAATTTTAATTTTAACTAAAATGCTTATTTTACTTCGAAATCTTTTGTTTTTATTTGAAATCTAACTTGTCTTTATCAAAATTACAAATCTAGAGCCATTTTCAGTTTCGTTGTTAACGAAGCGTTGAATGGCGCGCCCGGAGAGGCTTAGTTCAAACGATCATTGCAAACGTTGTGATAGGGATAGAGACATGCGATTTTTGGTTTTACGAAGGTAATACGATAGAGAATAATACAAAGTAATAAAAACCACCGGTTATAGGGGCATTTTTTGGAGAAATTTATCAAATAACCAAAAAAACACGAATTTTAAAGCAGATTTTTTTCAAAAAGTATCATTTTTTATTATTTGTTGGCCTTTTTTGTGTATTTTATGTATTTTTTTAGTATCGCCTGTTATTTAGCATTATTACTGTTTTTATTTTATCAAGATATACCGCTTAGTTTAAAAGTTATTACGTTTTCTTTACAATAAGTAATTGGAAGAAAAAAAATTCTATAAAAAATTAAAAAAAAATCTCAAAAAATTTTTGATCTCTTTTTTGTCGATAAAAATAGGTCTAGATTCATTTATTTTCATATGTACACTTTAACGTGACTCACACTGTATTGAATGGACTTCAGGTACACTATTCACCTTATTTGTTGAAAGTCAAAATAAACTACCACGCACTACTTCAGAAGGAAAATACATTAAGAGAAGCAATTGCTTGAAACCCACAGGAAGTTTGATTTTCTTAAATAGCTCAGCTTTATTATAGTTAGGGAGGCGAGGTAGCTAAATGGCGTAATTCAACGGCGCCGTCGAGACCTGTCAAAATCGAAAGATAAAATAATTTCGAAAAGAAAAGCTCGTATGGCAAAAACCATTTTAGCGGTGGGTTTGGCGTGTACGGTTTTTCAAAAATGTTAAAAAAAACAGTTACTTGGGCATTCTCGAGCGCGTCAGATATTCATACTACGTATGCCCCGAGTGCCTCTGATAACAACGGTATACTAATCTGCCGGTTTGCGTGGTGAGGGTAGGCATATAAAGTAGTCAAAAATGAAAAAAAAATATATATTTACTCGAGCGCGTCAGATTTTCGGAAGGGGTGTTAAGTAGGCCCCAAGGAAGCTCCCTTTAAAAAAACTGACGATTTCGGCGTGACGATAAGTTACGATGAATTTATGAAAATGCAAAAAAAAGTTTTTTTGAAATACTCGAGCGCGTCAGATTTTCATAGGGGAGGTTTATCTCGGTATCCTGAAAGCATATTCTTTTAATCTGACAAAAATGTTGGTGGGTACTCTTAATCTGACCGAAAAAGGTTTTTGGTTTCTTTATTTTCCTTTCTTTCTCCTTGATAAAATGGGGAATTTAAGAATGCCAATAAAGCGAATTTTTTTTTGTAAAATGTATCGTTCGCGACTTATATGCCGTAACGCGTTCTTAGGAAGACGAAATGGCTTCTCCACACTTCCGGTCATGCGGAAACCGGCAGATTTTGTATTTTTAGTAAGTTTTAGATTATATTCTTCAAAATAAAAATAAAAAAATCGCGCTCGAGCATGCCGGATTAACGTTTTTTTTCACAAGTTCGCGACCCTATAACTCGGCGGCGTCAAGGACTTATCGTCAGATTAGTTAAATTTAGTCTTTAAACACTAAAATCAACCCCCAATATCTTAATCTGACGCGCTCGAGTATTTCAGACTATCCATTTTTTTTACTAATCTGATCGTCGATCCTAGGCGCGCGTCACTACATATAGAGCTAAATACTTTACATGGTTGTTCTATTAGGTCTAAGGTATCTCTCATTCTTAAACTGCCACGCTCGAGTATTGCCGAAAATTCCCCTATTCGCCTCCCTAACTATTATGTAACACTAGGTGTATAACAATAAACAATAATAACAAGTATTAAAGTATTTATTTGTCAATTGAGAGTAAATATTATCTTAAATTATATACAGGGTGGAATTTTGTAATGCCACCTGGAGGGAAAGTACTCTTAATATTATAGATAGAAAATTTTTCTCNTTGGGGAATCCCCGCGATAACATTCAGTATTGCACGTACGCCACCGGCCACACTGTCAACAAAAAGATAGGCGCAGAAGACAATCTAGGTATAGTAGTTGCAATTCACGAAGGTGAGTGAGCGTTACTTTTTTATATTGTGGTGGTGGGTGACTCGCTACTGTTCGTTTTTCAAAAGTTTTGATAGACATTACAATATCGTTATGTGCATGTACACGTACGTACACACACAAGCAAAGCTCACTCGCCTTCGTGAGTTGCAAGAATACATACAAAGTGCGCTCGGGCACCGCACACATAAGCCGGTTTTCTATAAGTCTTTCAATCACACCAATAAATTATGGTCGAAATATCTACAGTTTTCGATGTTTTTATTTTTTCATATTTTCTTGTATAAAACAAGTAATAAAATGATATTTGACCTATAGGGAACGGAACGATTTCGACCACAAAAATAATCGTCCGAGACTGTCCCAGATAACGCGTACGTGAGCGGTGTCTATGTGTGCGTTGCTCGAGCGCGCTTAGTAATGTTTTTCTGGCAATTATTTTATATTTATTTTAGTGCATGGGCGCCACGAATGTCCGGCGTGACTAGGGTTGCCACTTTTTCCAGATCCAAAAACACAAAAGCCGGACTCGGTGTTTCAAGAACTCGCTAATCTCAAGAACTTCAGGTCCGATTTGAAATATCATTTTTGTGTTAGATAGCCCATTTATCGAAGAACGCTTTAGGCTGTAAAACTCGACAGCCAATAGGGGCGGAGCAATAAAGAAAAATGTTGCAAAAACGGGAAATATTATTGAAATTGTTTTCACGTTTACGAAGTCGCGCGCACAGCTAAGTAAACTGAACACAGTTTTTAATAAGTGACATTTTGGAAATGTCACTTTAATTTGAAACACCTTTTAACCCTTAACTACTCGCATAAAGAATCTTACATAACTGCTCGCATGGGGTCACAGATAACCCCAAATTGTCTGAGTAGTTTTTAATACATACTGAAATTTATAAGTAAATGAAACTATATTATTATAAAAATGCTTTATTTATTCTTTAATATCTATAGGTAATAACATGAATTTCTTACTAATTATACAAAAACAAGCTAAATTAAAATAATTGTCAATAATTAACAATTTGTACTTAGGTATACTGAGATCATAGGTAATACTTGTATTTTTTAGGAACTGTCCGAATCATTCTTGTTACACTGTTGACAGTATATTTCAGAGTGATCATTGCACACAAATCTTGTACATTTCTTGCATTTTCGATTCACTTGATTGTGCGGAGGATTGCTCGATCTCATTAGCGCTATCATGATCACTTTTTGTTATTTCATCTAACTCTGGCTCAGAACTCGACCCTCCACCTTCTTCTTCATCAGAAACATCTTCCAACCATTGCATAATTTGCTATTTTTTCCTATCTCTACTAACTCTGAAAAAAAAAGACAAAGTAGTAGTAAAACTGAATTTATCAATATTTTTATTGTTTAGAGCTGTAAAAACACATTTATAACAAACATTTATTCATAGGGCAGTCTGTCAACCAGTTGACCTTATGATAATGCAGATCGGATAGAATTATTAAGGACAAGCGAAAACCAAACTATAAATTATTCTAAATAGATTATACATTATTATTCATACTAGCTTAAAATTGTGTCATTTTACTTGATATAAAAGTAGAAAGGTTAGGTAAGTAAGATAACAAGTAGGAAGCTTTCATTCCAGTAAAGTACATCCACTTACTTTACTGTAGGAGTAATAATACCGTTTTCAAAAGCCAATTATTTTTAATATAAAATATAAGTTCGAAAGAAAAGTGCATTCACGGTTTTTAGTAGTCTCAACTGACACTATATTTTCCCATGTTGTGTAAATATTTTTCCTACTAGATAAATATTAGCTGATCCAAATAACTTTAGAAACTATACTTATTTATTATAATTGTTAGTACCTACAGTAAAAGTGGTTTTGACTAGGAAATCATTAAAAACAATTGATAAGTGTAGCATTTGTGTGATTTGTGCATAGAAAATAATGACACCTTAAGGTACTACAGTAAGGTGACTTTTTTTTCTCATAATATTTTAACAAATCTAGCTTTTTCATTTTTCTTTTCATTACCTACTTAATTAAGTTAGGATAGTCATCATAAAAATCATAAAAACATGCTATAACATGTTTTCATTTTCTTAAATCATCTTTAAATGATCTTTTATCTGACAAATACGTAGTTTCTTCAAATATGAGAAATAATAAAAAGCAACATTTCTTTACCCGATTTTTTTTTTTTTATTTTTATTTTTTTATTTATTTGGGTAAAAAAACAGTATTGAAGTACAGTAGCAAATAAATAGTAATAATATACCAATATTATCTAAATTCAACACCAGCATCATTTACCACAGTTTAGATAAAACAGTTAATTAAACTTGTGTTGAGAGTGGCTGTAGTAAACACTTATTACGTAGGTACAGGCGGTAGCACATCGAAGGAGACACTGTGGCATCTTCTGCGGCTGTCTAAATGCCATTTTGCGGCAAAAATCGCATGTAGACAACCATCCATCATACCAACAAATATTTAAATGATGTTCTGCAACAAAAATGTATAGTCCGATGCGCCATCGCGTCGCACTGACTGCATTTTTGATTTTTTTTTCTTTAATATTAATTTAAGTATTTAGGTTAGTAAGAACAGAGTGTAGGCATATTAACAGATTCAGGTAAGTATAGTGAGAATTATTTAGTAGTAATTTGTTGCAATTTCTTACAAAACTTGCGCGCAAAAAGCAAATCTAGTATGAAAATCATCAAACTTCTAATGCTCGTAACTCAGTTCAGACTGAGTTTAGAGGTATACATGTCATAGTAAGTTTGGTTTATTACACTATTTTGTAATCTAAAAACAAGGTTTGGTCGATGGCCGCACGAAAAAAAAAAAAAGACGCCAATTTCCGGCATTGTCTTTTGTGATAGGGATAGAGACATGAGATTTTTGGTTTGACAAAGGTAATACGATAGAGAATAACACAAAGTAATAAAAACTACCAGTTATTAGGAGAAATTTATCAAATAACCAAAAAAGGACGAATTTAAATGCAGATTTTTTTTTATTAATTATTTGTTGGCATTTTCTGGGTATTTTATGTATTTTTTTAGTATCGCCTGTTATTAAGCATTAATACTGTTTTTATTTTATCAGCATATGCCACTTAGCTTAATAGTTATTACGTTTTCTTTACAATAAGTAATTGAAAGAAAAAAAATCTCAGATATTTTTTGTCATTTTTTCCGTCGATAAAAATAGGTTTCTAAATTTTAATATAATATCTTTAGGGTGTTAGGCAATCGTAGAAATACGTACAAAATAAAACAGAGCATTGTATAAATATTTTTATTAAAAAATGTTGTGATTATAATATTGTCGTTTGTCTTAGAAGACCGTGGCGGTGAATACTTAAAGGTTAAATATAGATATTTACCAGAATGTGACCTATGATTCTTTTACAGATAGGTACAAAAAAAAGACCGGGCTTTAGAGATTAGACTATCGTTATGTGCATGTACACGTACACACACAAGTAAAGCTCACTCGT